>NC_074711.1:5840933-6000933 GCF_947242115.1 Biomphalaria glabrata | reverse complement strand
AGTTTGAATCCCAACGGTGACTAGGAATTTTAAAATCGATATTAAGCTTCTAGTTGAGTCATGCCGCCCAAATTTTCTTCTCCACTTGGCCCACAAAAAAAAAAAGGGAGTAAAGACAAGAAATATTACAAACACAGACGAAGGAGCGTAACTTTTGTAACACATGTATCCTCATCTAACTGTGCATGTCTAACCAAGATAGCGCTGAGTTACATATCGTAAGTTGTAGCACAACCCTAGTGTTTGTTCTTCATTGTATCAACTTTAATCGACATATTGGCAGCGCAAAAAAGACAAAACAAACAAACAACAACAAGATAATGCTTTGAGATAGATATTATATATTGGTATGTTCCTCCTCCTACTATCCAGGCTCTCTTCAAACTGCACCACACGACACAACGAACTTAAAGAACCTCACAACTCAGGGCTCCAAAGTATCAGTTTAATTTCAAATACATCGCAATTGGCAACAACATTAACTCTGTCTTTTACAAAAACCTAGTCTTGCTCCGCCTGACTTCACACACCGTCCTGGTTCTCGCCTCGTACTGGTCACATTGCGAGGTAACGTGAAGTGAAGTGATTCTGACACACTCGCTCTGATATAGTGTCTCTACTGGCCTCGAACCTTCTTGACCATTCCAGTTGACCACTTTCGCCGTGACTTGCGTGCGTAATATTTAGGACACTGGTCCTTGCCGAAATGGGGTGTACTGTCACTGGTCTCGGTTGACCGCTCGTCCTGTGCTGGACTGTGGCGATTTGGGTAGGCTAAAAACACACAGCACTACCCCCATCTGTGTCACCACCAGGTTTATAACACTATATATATTTGATCGAAGATGAGCACATTTCTCCTATCCTATGAACTCAAAGATGACTGTTAACATAGGAGATGAGAATGTGGCTTGCACTATGAAAATGAATTCAAGTGAGGGAGATTTGCGCTGCATCAGCCTCACTCTCTCGTCCCTTGCCAGCTGGATCCAGTGGCAGAGCAGAGTCCAGACAACTGGAGCTGATTTGGGGTGCAGTGGATGACCAGTGTGCTCTACATGTCCCAGAGTAATGCAAAACTTTCCACGGCCTTTGCTAGGTTTGAAATAGACTGAAGGAGACCAACCTGAAATAGAAATTCCGTCTGTATTTTATACACTTTGGACTGATTAGACAAATTAGACTACAGTCGTTTATTCTTGATCGTATAAATTTTAATCCATCAATACTAACAATAATTGTTTTAAAGACACTCACTCTAAGCACATTTCACGTTATTGTATAATGTAGTCTTTTTTTTTATGTCTTTTATTTTATAAGTCTTGTAGTTCTACATGAAATTGATATCATGCCCAGCTATTTGTAAATGTTGGAGGCGCAGTGGCTGAGCTTGACTTCGGAACCGGGGTCCGGGGTTCGAATCCTGATGAAGACTGGGATTTTTAATTTCGGGGTTCTTCGGGCTCCTCTGAGTCCACCCAGCTCTAATGGGTAACTGACATTAGTTTGGGTAGAGTAAAGGCGGTTGGTCGTTGTGCTGGCGACATGACACCTTCGTTAACCGTAGGCCACAGAGTCATATGGCCTTTACATAATCTGCCATATAGACCACAAGGTCTAAAAGGGGAACTTTATTTTACTTATTTGTAAATGTTGACTGGTTTTTAGGCATCATTTAGAGAGAAGATTTTAAAATAAATCGGATCAAATATTCACCCCATTTGACAGCCACAAGACAGACACAGACAATGCCAAGGACAGGACGGCACACTTTGTCATGGGTTTTGTATTTTGTCAGAAAATAGCGCGCACGTCTTGAATAAGTGTACAATGACGTCATGTAACTGTGTGTACTAAGTTTACAATGACATCATGCATTTGTGTGTACTACGTTTCAGTGGGACAGACTCTGCGACGGATCAGGCAGAGGAAGAAACATCTAAGTCGATCTCTATCCCGTCGTCCTCTTCAGGCGTCTGCATCGTACACTTCCGGTGGTGAGTTTATTCTGTGTGTGTGTCTTGTGTACGTATTTCGTCAGTGTCACAGTAGTTGTGTGTAGGTGTGTGAGGCAGAGTTTGTGTGTGAACATAGGTATGTCAGTGTTCGTCATTTTGTTATTTGTTTTGAAATGAGGGGAAAAAAGGGTAGAATAGTATTTACAACACAGTCGACATTTCTCAGTTACACACACACACACACACACACACACGAATTTCTAGTACACTCAAACATGACATGTGTGACCTACTTTACATACTACATACAAACACATGCACACAACAAACTTGACCTGTGTGACCCACTTTACATACAAACACATACACACAACAAACATGACATGTGTGACCTACTTTACACACAAACGCGAAAACTTCAAATACCTACGTGCGTACAAACCCCAAACACACAATCATCAGTTACCCTGATGCCACGTATGACCTATTAACATACAAACTTCAGACAATGAAAAACTTAACATAATCGCGCGAATCAAACAAATGAAAAGTGCTAACACAGGCAACACATTCGGCAACACATTCGGCAACACATTCGGTAACACATTTGTTGTGCTCTAACACATCCCATGTACTAATTCTTGTAACATATCTTGTTAAACATCTTGAGTACTTTTTTTTTTACATAGCTTCTATCAACCCACTCTGTCTGTCTGGTTAAAAGTTTGTACACGTTATTTCTTCCACACCCAATCTCGGATCAAGCTGAAATTTTGCACAATTATTTCTTTTACCTGACAACACGAGAATCAATAAAAAATAAACCAATCAGTTAATTAGTTATTGGTAATTTATTATTTTGTTTGGTATCGAACAAGGGAAATAAATTGTACTTGTCTGATGTGGTGGTGTAAATTGAATTAGTCCCTTTTATACTTTATTTTAAAGATTGAAACTAAGAATAGATGACTATAAAGCCTTCTATTTTCATAAGCACTTCTCTGGCACAGTGGTTAGTGTATTACCATTACTCACGAGTTGGAATCCAGGTCGTTCATCTTAAGAATTAAAAAAAAATGTATTTAAAAATCTATCACGGTAATATTTAGAAAGATCCCCC
The DNA here is from genome assembly GCF_947242115.1 of Biomphalaria glabrata. Lineage (NCBI taxonomy): Eukaryota > Metazoa > Mollusca > Gastropoda > Planorbidae > Biomphalaria > Biomphalaria glabrata. The sequence continues at coordinate 5,997,855 of NC_074711.1, read as the reverse complement.
CGTTCTTTCTCCCCCACCCCATACCCAACTAGTCCAGACAAGTGATAGGGTCATTGCGTATTGAGAAAACTAAAAGCCTGAAATTACGCTAAAAAAAAACAAAGAATTGATAAAAATATTTTTTTTTTTTTTTTATGGTTCTAGATCTATTACACATTGAATTTCATGGCTCCTTCAAACTAATACAACTACGCGCAATAAAAGCTTGTGTTTTTTAGATGTATTTTTTTTTTTATTACTTTCTTGTATCATTCACTAGATTCTCTCGTAAAGACATTTAAAGTCTCTTTGAGTAAGTGTGCGCGCGGGAGTTGATTACTGTTTGCGTGTGAGCATCTCACCGCAGCTAGCTTCCCGCCCCCGCTGTCCTGTATTCTTGGCATGGGTTGGATAGAAGTCTTGTAAATGTACAAAGCTTGGAAGTTTGTTCAAGGCCTGTAACTCTGCCATCAAGACACCAGTTTCCTTCGAAAGTTGATAACTGATATTCTACTTCCCTTTGACAACGAACAAAGCAGACGGCTTAAGTCCGTTCTTCACTTTCTTTTGGCTTCACTGTTGATGTAGTACAGCGTTTACATTTCCGTTTGATAGAGTTGCTTAACTTTGGTTAATGTCAAAAGAAGTAATAATAGAATTGGTTAAAGAGTTTAAGAATAAAAGCGGACTTCATAGTTGACAAATAGTTATAAATATAGTTAATGAGTCAGCTGGACACAGTAATCCCCCTTGACAAACGGGAACAGATGGACTAATGTGACTATCTAGGACACAGTGCAGTCAGCATTTTACGATATCAATTATACAGATATAAATTGAGAAAAACGGTTTCTATCAATTATACAAGGTATCGAAAAACTGAATGCTTTATCCGAGACATTGAAAAGATGACATTATTAAAAATCTAAAACATACTGAGAGAGGACTGCAAATTAGGGAGTCTTTTTAGAAAAAAAACAACAACACAACAACAAACAAACAAAAAAAAAACAAAAAAAAAAAAAACAACAACTAAACCAATTTAAAAAAATGTTTATTCCTTAGTAAATTAATATATGAAACTTACAGTGAAAGCAATTATCTCTTATCGGGGATTCTTTAATACAAATACAACGGAAAGTTCTAACCTAACTAGCCATTCCACTAAGTTGGATGCTAAGTACACTCTTGTCATTTGTTCTATGACATATACTGTAAACTCTAATTTCTTGACACGTGATGCTCACGACACCAAAAGAGAGATATCTGGTCGCGAGCATGCTCACTCACACAGAGTAATGATCTGGAGCAGCGGTTCTCAACCTTTTAAGCTCGGCGACCCCTTTTTAGAATCCCCCTCGTGGCGGCGACCCACACTCTACACACACACACAGCAAAAGAAGAATAGACAAAAACTATCCATATTTTCGATGGTCTTAGGCGACCCCTGGCAAATCGTCAATCGACCCCCAAGGGGGTAGCAGTGGCGTAGCTAGAGTATATGATGCCTGGTGCGGTACCTCATCTTGATGCCCCCCCCCCCCCCAAAAAAAAAAACGCTAACTAAATAATAACATTGCAAAACCTTACTTTTTTGGTCAAAATAATATGTATTCATTAATCAAATATTGTTAATTCAAAAAATCACTTTTACATAAACATACTACAAGTGAATTTTACTCGCTTTCTTGCTGGCAAAAGTATCAATAATTTTATCGAAATCAATTTGATTGCAAGTAATTCTTGATCAGTTTAAGTTTGGAAAAACTTCTCTCGCATGTAGCGACGCTTACCACAATAGTCAAAAATATGCGAATCATGATGACGATATTCGGGACTTAATCATCTAGCTGATATTTTTTTTATAAATTTCATGAGCTCAACAGGTCCTTGTTTTGGAAGTTCGGAGGCTTCTGATGAAACTGTGAAAAACCATTGAAGCCTCTTTCGCTTTAGCAGAAATTCGTTTTTTATCAATGTCGCTAAGAGTACTATTGAGATTGATTTCGACCAGAGGATTTAATAGCTGGGAAGGCGACAAAATTCATATCTATCTGCTACATCATGAAGTTGCTCGAATCGGGTGATTATTTCTTGAACAATCCTGTCCAAGGTAGAATAAATTTCCCTTCGTAGCTCTTCTTTGTGTGTAAGTACAGAGTCGTCACTTTTCTCACCAGACATCTTTTTCTTATGGCCAACACGTTTTTGAGGTTCTGTACTGATTCTCAGATCTGAACACACTCTTTCGGCAAAGGTAATGCTGGCTTCAGCGATGTCCTCTCGATTACTACTTTAAAATGTCTCTAATGTTTTTAGTATGAGTGAGAAGTCTCGAATAGACAATCCTTGTTTTTGAAGGTAGACTTGCGCATCATTAATTTCAGTTAATACAGGAGCCCAAAATCCAAGATAGGTGAGAAAATTAAAAGACTGAACAGCAACCAATAATCCACCTGCTTCAGATCTAGTCGATGAATTTTTATCTCTGCTATTTAATGTCTCCAGAGTTTCTATAATTTTAGAAAATTTATCCCTAACCATTATGACGGCTTCTCCTCTGGCGCTCCAGCGGGTCTCAACTAAACGTTTAAGGCTAGTTCCGGTTATTTTGATAAGGATATCCCAGCGGTGTGTTGAAGTTGAGAAAAAGGCGTGTAAGCTGTCCAGTGTACCAAAAAATGTTACCGAATTGACTTCAGCTTCAGCAGCTCGAGTTCCTGCTAAATTAAGAGAATGGTTTGAGCAGGCAATGAATAGTGCTTTGGGATTGACTTCTAGAATACGTTGTTGGACACCCTAGTTTTAACCTTTCATGACCGCAGCATTATCATAGCCTTGACCCCTGCAGTCCATTATGTTGAAGCCATCCGAACGCAGTTTCTCTAGAATCATTCCAGCAGCATGCTTGTCCTTTGTGTCGATGAAGTCAACAAAAGACTCACGAACTTGCACCCCGTCATTATCCATGACAACGTACCGTAAAATTTGGGAAGTTTGATCCAGCTGTCAGGTGTACTGTCAAAAATAATAGAGAAATATTTGGCTTGTTTTACTTGCTGTATGATTTGTTTTTTAACGTGATCCCCCAATATTGTAATAAATTCATTTTGTATTTGTGGAGACATGTATGTATTCGGTCTGGAACAAAACTTAGTTGGAAGCACATGCTTCCTCAAGAGTAGATCGTACTTTGATAGTAATTTTACTAACTCCATGAAATTGCCTTGATTTTGCCCTTCCAACACTTCTTCAGCTCGCTCGCGATGCCCACGTAGTGCCAGATTTTGCTTTAGAGAAAACGAATGATGTCCAAGATTCTCTTCAGGTAGTCTCTCCAGGTTTTCGTCTTTTGTATAATCAAATCTTAGGCCTTGTTGTCAATACTATTCCCTACTCTCAGGTGAACTTCAAGTTCCCTCCAAGCAAGCGATGACTGAATGTGAGCTCTGCAGGTCTCATGGTTTTCTATTTTCGGGGATAACCTCCACCACTCATTGAATCCATCTTTGGATTTAAATGAAGATTTGGTTCAGAGGGTATGCAGGGGAAGCAAAATAAGGATTCTTTTTTTGGCGAATAACACATCCACTTTCTAAGAACTTTCTCGCCGTTTGACATTTGCCGGATAAACCAAGCCTTTGAAAGCTTTCTAGCCTTTCCTTTTGCTGATTCTTGATATGTAACAGATTTTCACCCTCTAGACTCTTTGATCCATGCCTTCAGCCGTTTCAATCAGAGATGCCGATTTCTCCGTCTGAGCTTAAAATGGTTTTGAGGCGCCAGCCAGACTAGTCAGTCTTGAGCACTGTTCATCATTTTGTTTACGTTACAGTATTACAATTAACTAGTTAGTTTAAAAAATCGTAGAAAACAAAGGTTAGCTTATTTAAAAATATTGACATTACAATAGAATTATTTCCAAAAATTAAACTATAAAGAATCATAAAGAAATGAACAAACTAAGACAATTGTTTAGAGCTAGAGTTTAGTAATATATTTGTAAACTCTATATCTAGATTAAACCAGTGGACTAAACAATAAAGTAAAAAAAGGTTGGCCTATCTTCTTCTTCTTCTTTATATTACAGAGCATTGATCAGTGTAGTAACAACATGTACCGTGTGTCCGAAATAAATCTAGTAAATTAGATCTCAACTGTTCTATAGCTTACATTGTATGGAAGAAATAGTCAAGGAGATGAAACAAAATAACGACATGACTAGTTCATAAATCGTTAGTTCATGTTTAAAATACAGTAGTTTATGTTTGTTCGTGTCCATACAATTTGTCTTTTTTACTGAAACGCTCAGGTAAATAGGAAATTAATACACGCTGGGGGAATTTTGGTGCCCCTCTCCACCTGGTGCCCTGTGCGGCCCGCACCACCCGCACATTGGTAGCTACGCCACTGGGGGGTAGCGACCCACAGGTTGAGAACCCCTGATCTAGAGAGAGTGAGAGAGAGAGAGAGAGTGTGAGAGAACGAGAGAGAGAATCTGAGAGAGAGAGAGAGTGAGAGAACGAGAGAGAGAATCTGAGAGAGAGAGAACGTATTCTTTCATAAGGGACGCTATGGCTTGACGATTTTTCAATAAAAATTTACATTAGTTCCTTCCCTTGGATTTACATTAAATGCAAACTACTCAAAACCCATTTGAAATCTATTATTTGAGTTTTATATAAAAACCAATCCTCACATCAGTTTATTGTGCACACTATTTCTATTACCTCTAAAGTTAACAATTATTAAAAAAAAAAAAAAAAAAAAAAAAAAAAAAAATTATTAATGTATTACTATTTAACATCAATCGACTTGTCCTTTTTTATTTCAGTCACGTGATGCAATTACCATTACTAACTACAATTTCTCTTCTAAGCTTGCAAATTCTTCATTGGAATAAACAAAACCTGGGTGGACGCGGTTCTTGAGAACGGCTCTAACAATATTCCAAGAAATTTGACACCTTTTATATATCTATCTTAAGTAAAAAAAAAATTGGTCAAACTGGGAAAACTATGATTTGACGGTTATAATTTCTTTGAAGTGTAATTAATAATTAAATTGGTCTGGAGGTCTAGACAATCCTTGCCTTGAACACACATACGCCAGCGGGTATTCCCGCATCTCTTCATTAGAGAGTAAAATAAAGAAATAGACATAACATCTTCTAAGACTGGATCACAGACCTATACATATTATACCTAGACATAGACTAGACATGGAGCTCTCTAACACACAGACATATAGTATACCTAGACTGGACATGGACATCTCTAACACACAGACATATAGTATACCTAGACTGGACATCTCTAACACACAGACATATAGTATACCTAGACTGGACATGGACATCTCTAACACACAGACATATAGTATACCTAGACTGGACATGGACATCTCTAACACACAGACATATAGTATACCTAGACTGGACATGGACATCTCTAACGCTACACACAAATGTCGTGAAAAAAATGAAAAAGCTGAAACAAGGCGTTGTTTTGTAAAGTAGTTATAAGAAGTAAAGTTGTTTTTTTTCAACTCTAATCTATGTAAAGGACCTCATTTACCAATCGTAGACAAAGAACATTTAGTCACGTGATAATATTGATAAAAACTACGGAAAAAAAACTGTCACGTGATAGCCATTGTGTATTAAACATTAGATCGTAATTTGTATAGAAGAGATAGAGAATTATCATGTGGCTGGATGTTGTTTGTTTACGATTGGTGAATGAGGTAAATTGAAAAAAAAAAAGAGCACTCTCGTCTCATAATTATTATTTTGACATTTTTAGATACATAATCTAGATCTAGAAAGATCTAGGTAATCAATCTATTTACATGTACAATCTAAAATCCTAAGATGATTAAAATTAACAGACTTGAATTATTTCGATCTAGGATTTTCGAAACATTATCTCAATGAAAACCAACAGGAAAGGATACTGCATTATTTCTAAACTTTGAAAACTAAAGATCATTACTTTTCTAAGACAGAAAATATCGATTTTCCTAGATTCGGGGAGACACTTCCTTCGAATGTAAGCTGCGGACTCGAATTTAAGTCGCAAATGAACTTTGAAACTAAACGGGGTGACTTACAGTCGACAGAGTACTGTATTTGTCTTGACACTATTTTAACATTGGAAAAGTTTCTTGTATGTTCAGAGACTGACACAACATAACATGTGCAGATAAAAATCCATTCATTGTAATTGTAATTATTGTTTCGTGTATTTTAGTTCACTGATTTTCTTTTTTAAAACTAGTAGCAAGTTTTGAATAATTAGGTCAATGAGTAATGCTGTTTTATTCTGCTACATCTCTCATAGGAGGAGGGGAGGAGTCAATGGCAGGTAGGTCCTTTTATAGCAACCCTATAGCAGTAGGTCTGTAATGCTAGGTCGTTGACTTGCTAGGTCAGTAGTTTGTGTGGATAATCTAAGTGTGTACGAACTAGGTATGTCCTTGATTTAATAGCGATTGCCTTCCTTAGACAATCAGTTAAACTTTATGGTAAATAGTTAAATTGTATGGTAAATAGTTAAACTCTATGGTAAATAGTTAAACTCTATGGTAAACAGTTAAACTCTGTGGTAAACAGTTAAACTCTTTGGTAAACAGTTAAACTCTATGGTAAACAGTTAAACTCTGTGGTAAATAGTTAAAATCTGTGGTAAATAGTTAAAATCCATTGCAAATAGTTATATCCCTGGTGAATGTTATGTATAACAAATAACTTAAAGTTGTCACACCCCTCATTAACTGCATGTTGCCAAAGTAGTTTCTCAGTGACATCACTCAAGCGTGGATTGCACTTAGCAACATGTAGAAACACCATACAGCTTGTATTTCTCAAACCTTTGCCATTGATACCCCACATTGTAAACTATTTTTTGTGACCTCATTAATTAGCTATTATCTACCTCACCAGTGCCCGGTACGGAGCCCCCGGCGCCAAATCTTTTCCCTACATTTTGAGCTTTAGAAATTTGTTCTACCCTGAGTGCACATCGCACAATTTCACTTAGTTCATTGCTGTGAGCTAGACCCTCTAACTTTATTTTAATGTCATTTATTTCTATTTCTTTTATTTCTTTATAGTTCTTACTATCTATTTCGTTTATGTCTAGCTCTTTTATTTTTATTTCTTTTGTTTCATTTTCTGTTTATTTCTATTTCCGACTGTTGTTATGTAAACCCTACATAATGCAGGCACCAACACAACCATCGCCACCACCACCACCAACGGCAACAATATCAGCAACAACGTCATGACAACAATAACAACTACAACAACGAACTGGTGGTGGCTAAGCGGTAAAGCGCTTGGCTTTCGAACCTCGGTCCCGGGTTCGAATCCTTGTGAAGACTGGGATTTTTTAAATTTCGTACACCGTAGGCCACAGAAGCTGATGACCTTTACACCATCTGCCCTACAAGGTCTGAAAGGGGAACTTTATTTTTTTTTAAATTTTTTTACGAGTCCATAAGTCTAACATATAAGACAGTGTCTTTTCACATGTTTAATTCAGTTTGTACATCTTCGTTGAATGACTAATTATACCATAGTTATATCCCTTTATCATTATATAGGTCATCGTAAACTCAAGACTAGCCCCGCCTCTTCCCTTGTTCTGTTGAAAACAAGGCGCGCTAGTAAATGAGATCAATCAGGCGCCATCTGCCACTCGGGGTTACACAATGAGTGGCTTAAATACCGTCACGGACCAATTAGTCGGAAAGGGAAAATAAGCACAGAGACAGGGTGGAGAAAGGACGGACCGTGGGTATGGGTGTCATATTTAAATACAATATCTAGTTGCAGGGGCGGACGCCCGATAGAGAGTACTGATGAGGAACGATGATTTTGGACACGGAAGATACTGATGGAGGATAATGATGGAGGATAATGATGGAGGATAATGATGGAGGATAATGATGGAGGATAATGATGAAAATACTGATATAGAACACTGATTGAGGATGTTGATAGAGGATAGATGAAGGATACTGATGTAAGATAGATGAAGGATACTGATGTAAGATAGATGAAGGGTACTGATGTAAGATAGATGAAGGATACTGATGTAAGATAGATGAAGGGTACTTATGTAAGATAGATGAAGGATGCTGATGTAAGATAGATGAAGGATACTGATGTAAGATAGATGAAGGATGCTGATGTAAGATAGATGAAGGATACTGATGTAAGATAGATGAAGGATACTGATGTAAGATAGATGAAGGATACTGACGTAAGATAGATGAAGGTTACTCATGTAAGATAGATGAAGGATACTGATGTAAGATCGATGAAGCTGATGTAAGATAGATGAAGGATACTGATGTAAGATATATGAAGGATACTGATGTAAGATAGATGACGGATACTGATGTAAGATAGATGAAGGATACTGATTTAAGATAATGAAGGATACTGATTTAAGATAGATGAAGGATACTGATGTAAGATAGATGAAGGATACTGATGTAAGATAGACGAGGGATACTGATATTAGATAGATGAAGGATACTGATGTAAAATAAACTAAATTCTGAACTTTTTCATGGTGATAACAAATATGAAAACAAATAAAAAAAAATTTTTTTTCTTCAGTTAAGAATATGACATCTTTATAGTGGATTCCACATATAAATCCTTAAATCGCACCGTGTTGGGTTTGAACCAGAAGGGCAGAGTATTAAAGAACAAAAGTACTAATAACATCTTCCTTTTTTAAGAACGCCTATATGTTATTTTGTTTCGTTGAATGATATATTTAAATAACTAGGTGCTCTAGAATGATGTTTTAGGGTTACAAAATAATAAGATGTACATTATAGAATTTATACTAAGAAAGCCACCTTACCCCATTTAGTATTTCTATTCTATGAGCAATTATTAATGACCACTGGTCAGCTAGAATTACACATGACAATGTTGAAGACCTTAAATTGATTTCAATTAATTCAATGTTGGCTTAGTTCCCCTACATTCTACTCGAACTGTAAAAATTATCTTAGGGTGGGATCCAGACATCAGAAAGATATCTCTTGGGCCCTGGGTTGACCTTAAAGGCTCCAGCCAACAGGACAGCAGTTCTAGGAGGGAGAAGCACGATGTCTCAGTGGACAACGCTAGCCCCCGCATGGCGTGCACCCAATGTAGTGTATTTATTGAAACCGCGCCAGCGTGTTTTCTTTGCATCAGCCACGGGGAGTGGGGTAGGGGTGGAGAGATTAAGGGCGCTTAGTTTCTGTCTGCACTCATAGTCTAAGGATACATTTCCCTGCTTCTCCCCACTTCTCTGACTCCACCGTGAGTACTCATGTACTCAGTAAGTAAGTATATCTTTTATTATCTATTCCTCAGATAAAATATTGTACATAGTATACTTTGTTTTATTGAGGTCAATTTAATTGAACACAGAGCGTGAATGAAGAAATCTTGACTTATTCATGTGTACCCTGCAAGGGCGCATAGGGCCGCAACCACACCTCTCCACCCAACTCTGTTCAGATCAGCTTTCTTCATCTGCTTCCATGTCATTCCAGCATCCTCGGCTTCACTGATGACTGACCTCTTCCAGGTTTGCTTGGGTCTGCCCACTTTCCTCTTTCCATGCGGATTCCAATCAACTGCCTTCCTCGCAACATCGGTTATTGGTTTTCGCAGGGTGTGTCCCACCCAGCGTTACTTTCGCCTTTAAATATCATTTGGTTTGGGTTTTTGGTTGTCTCTTTCCCACAAGTTCACAGAAGATATCTTTCGGACCATCTAATTCCCAAAATTCCGCGTTGGCTTTTATTGGTGAAGGTTTGGAGTTTTCCGTTTTTGTGTTAACCTGACTCTCCTTGTCTCAGACCTGTACAAAAGAACCGACTTGACGTTTGTGTGAAAGATTCGGATCTTGTTCTGTAGAGACAGTGCTTTGGGTCGTGAACACGAGTTTGGAATGACCGGAAGTACGGGTATATGAAAGAGCGAGATTGACCATGTAAGAAGTAAAACAGTGACCATCTATTTCATTAACTAATCCATTCTATTAATAAGGGCTTTTCTTTGGGTCTCGTATGTGTGTCCCGCGGCCTTCAGAGGCCACCTGCTGCCGGCTTCTTTTCTCTATGTCATTGATGGCGAAATTGCGCTTGAGTTGATCTTTATAGCGCTAAAAGGCGGGGGGGGGGGGAACTCTGTTACGCCGTCCTCCTTTGAGCTCAGAGAAGATTGCCTTTGGCTGTCTCTCTCCTTACAAACGACAAAAAAAAAAAACAACTTTCTGGCGTCAACGTTTGATTGTTTCTCCTCTGTCCTCGCCTCCAGAGCTGTTCCTCCTACACAAATAAACTTACCTCCAAACTTAAGAGTACATATCCACTGAACAATAAACTCACCTGAACTCAGGGTATGTAATTACTGAACTTTTTCTTCCAATATTTTGTAAGAGACAGAAGATAAAAAAGGGAAATAAATAGGGCATCTGAGGTCAGACAAAAGGATCCCCCAGGAGGGTTCTATAGAGTACAAGGTCAAACCTTCTTCCTGAATATAACGTCAATGGGTTATCCATCCCCCCCCCCCCCCCCATTTCCCTTCATAACTTTTATTCTCCTGGCCTGTCAAACTTTCCAGAAAACATTCGGCCCATTAGAAAACAAACATCCATCTACACATTTTCTCTCCAACACACGCACACACACACACGGTAGACATTGTTAGGGGGCGCGGTGGCTGAGTGGTTAGGCACTTAGCTTCCGAACCTAGAGTCCTGGGTTCGAATCTCGTCGAAGACTTGAATTTCCGCAACTTTAAGGCACCCTTGAGTCCACCGTAATGTAAAGGTTACCTGACTTTAGTTGTGGAAAATAAAGGCGGTTATCGTTGTGCTGGCCACATGACACCCTGCTCGTTAACCGTTGACCAAAGAGACAGATGACCTTAACATCATCTGCCCCCATAGATCGCAAGGTCTGAAAAGGGGGAACTTTACTTTTTTTTCTTTTTTTTTTTTTAACTTCACTAGACTTTGGTCGACGCAAAGATGCACCCATGTACCATCACTAGTATTTGAGTTTCTTTTTAGCCCTCATCCCCTGACCCTCGTCCACCTCCCCCCCCTCAACTCACAATCGTTTGTTCTACTCACGTCTCGTCCTGGCCCCAAGTTTCCGGCTATTGTTCCCAGTTTGTACCACAAATTGTTACAAAAAAGTTACGGACGTAACAGACCGAGAAAGCAAAGGGGAGGGAAGAGGTGAAAGCTCAAGTAACTTTTTTTTTTTTCGTTAACTGCCCCAGCAAGCATTTGGCCCCCATAAGAGCTAGGTCTAAGATCATGTGAGTAGTGATGGGGGGGGAGAGACTTGTTGCCATAACAACACGCTTCGGATACAAATAAAATACCCACAAAGCAAGCCGGAACAGGAAATAATGGTCCCAAGAAATAAGAAACTGAATGCATTTAAGGGGAGATAGAAACTGTATCCGGATTAAGCCAAGGGGTCGTTCTTTTAAAACGTTTCAATATTGAAGGATTGAAATCATATATAGGTCTGGGCCGGTCTATAGGCACGTCATTCCCTGGTCTCAACCCCAATACAATAAATATATTATATCTAGATGCAGAATGGATGAATCGAGGTCAGTGGGAGGGGGGGGGGAGGCGGAAAGGAGGTTAGACAACATCTGTTTCCGCAGATCGTTGAGTATTTATCGATACCAAGTGAACCTGCAAGACTCGAAAAGCAATTTTTTTCTGCTGAAGTCAGGGGCCATAACCACGTCGGCGCGGTATCGAGTGGGGGCCTCGGCAGTCAAGTTCTTTTTTATATATTTTTTATTTATGTCTTACTAGCTTGGGACTTACCTCCCCTGTGTACTCTCGTGAGAAGGTGTGTGTGCGTGTGCGTCGGTGTGAACCACTCGATACGTTCCTTAAGTGACGTCATAGGAAATTTCCGAACCTATGGATACCTATTTAGTTCGACTTATTGTTTTCTTTAATGTTTGGTGGAGTCTGTGAGCGGATTCATCGCCATTGGATGATATAAAGTTGTTTTAAAAATATTCGTTCATTGGATATATTGCTATCTATTTCAATTAGATTTACTTTTCCCTGCACATTAAACTATGGTATAAAATTGATAATATAAATATAAAGTTGAGTTCGTAGTTTATTTCAAAGTTGGAAGAAAAAGGTTGATTACTATAATTATTCTGTTTCATAATTTTTAATTTTATATATTAATTTTCATCGGCGACGTTGCCATATTCAAATAGTAGCCAATCTTTCCAATTTTTTTATTTTTCAAATTTTTTTAACCCTAAGGATCGTGTTACAAAACTATTTTATATTAGGGGATTTTCATAAATGGAGTCTCCCGTGTATCCGGTGTGCAGGATACGGAAGTATTGATGAGCTGAGTTTTGTTTTGAAACGTATTCCATTATTGTCTCTTCTCTTTCTGACCTGAAGAATCATCTCATTGTCTCTTCTGTTTGTAGCACAAAGTAATTTTCATTTTTTTAGTTGCAACATTGATCTTTTTTTTAAAGTGTCCTTATGATTGTATATTTCGTCTCTAGATCACTTTCTCTTCTTTTTCTTTTTCACGTTATCTTATTGCTCAATGTCAAGAGGGTTTTAAAAAGTTCTAAATGCAGCCAAAGAGCAGATAACTGTGATTCAAACGTAAATATGAAAATTTATTATTACATTACTTCCGATATGAAAACACACACAAAAAAAACAAGTGTATGTGTATGTTTTTGAAACAAAGAAAGGGTGTCAGAAGTAGTCCATAAGAATTATCAAAATTTTAGAATGTTTTAATGCTTTTTTCATACTAGGTCTTTTTAAATCCAATTTATGTAGATCTTCATGATTTTATTTAGAAAATTGAGAAGTCTTTTTACTTTTACTTACTTAGAATTAGAATTGAACTATACAGTTGAGTTCCACATCCCCCTCTCTCTGAGCCTGCTCTCTGTTTTTGCACCTTCTTCGCTAGTATTACTATTACACAGATGTTCGATACAGTCGCGGGGATCAATGACTCTATTTCATTTTTTTTTTAAATTAACATTTCAAAGAAACTTTGATGAAAGAAACAAATCTACAATTTGAGCCGAATTTTGAAATATGTCCAAGTCAAACTTTGAAGTATACTATAAAAGTCTAACATAAAATAGAAATATACAATGTAATATAAACAAAGCCATGAAAGCACTAAAGTACAGTAACTCTGCATAAGTTGTACTTGAAGTATTGTTAAAGTACATCGACAATTCTAGATGATTGAGTATCTTGTAAGGTGTATTACACATGCGAGTTCTAAACATACTCGTAGTCCGAAGATTAATGAGAAAAAGCGGATTAACTCTTTCTCTCCGTATTTACCACATTCTGATGGAATCAACGTTAGTATCGTCTGTTAGGAGAGAAAGAGTTAAAAACAAAGTCGCATTATGATCGTGTAAAAATTACATAAGTCATCATAAAACATAATAATGTATTGATTACACACAGATTATACCAACAGATTAAAAAAAAAAATTAAATATACAGCAGAAAATTGAACGGATGTATTATTTTTTTTTGTTTTGCATGCTTTATATTCATTTGAAAAACTTTCCGATATTTCCAAACGATAGCCTATGTTCACTTATTGCCTCAATAGCTGCGTGATTTAATTATTCACTGACACCTGTTAATCGGCTTATGAAATATTTCCTCATTCTTACAGTAATTCACTAATCTTATCTAGTCTTCACTAATCTTATCTAGTCTTCACTAATCTTATCTAGTCTTATAAATTATAGACGTTAATTCAAATTAGAGATAATTACTCCATGCGTAATTCATCTTCCAGTCTAGTCGTGCGTGTTATCAGTGACTTATACTCTGTTAAGTCGTCGGTTTTCCTGGCTGATTCAGGCAACCCATTCCATGCTCTAATGACACTAATGGTAATAAAGGAGCGTGGATACGTATTGAAATAGGGTTAAAGGTTAGAGCTTTTTTTTTTTTAAAGTTGGCAACAGTGAAGGTCAACTAGGCGTCCTTGACCTTGTTTATCGTGAAAACTTCCAATACTTTAAATTGACTTCTGCCTCAGCATAACCTGACCTTTGTGCAGGGGCGTACTGGCTATATGAGCATTTGGGCAAATGCCCAGTGGGCCGGTACCCAAATGGGCCGGTAGGGCTACCTAGAGGGCCTAATAAATGCCACTATGACACGTATTAAATTGTTAAAGGTTTTATAATATTCTCTTGTAAAAGACGCCCTCTGAGCGTCGTGTTTAAAAAATATATTTTACAGACTCTACAGTGTAATGCTAATTTAATTTAATAAACATTTTCCGAAATAATGTAATAGTCTACATCCGTAGATAGTGTTAGTATTAGGCCTCATCTTTTTAGGGCCCACACTTTTAGTGATTAAAAAGAAACACAAGGCCAGCTATATTTCTCATAAAGATACAGAGTCCATCGTATGCATGCGTTCAGTTATCGATACATTATCTAACTTAATGATTTTGAGGACAGGTAGACCTAGAAATGGATGCCCTTCAAATGATATACAATTTGTGGGCCGGATTGTATAGAAATGCCCGGGCCGATTTTAACACCCAGACCGCCCCTGCCTTTGTGTCTGCATAACTTACACCGATGTGTTAGAAAACTCGGCCTCTTTATCGTCTCCGTTATGTTGTATTATATTGTAAAAAGCATATATGTTGGAAAGGCGTTATTTTAATCTAACTTACAAAAACACGCTGTGGGGTATTTTCAAATAGGAGAAACAGTGTAGAAAATAGGGAAGTATTAATAATAATAATAAATAATAATAATAATAATACTCTTTATTATCCATAAAGAAATTAGTCTTACAATGTGTGCAAACAAAGCATGATAACTATGGAAAACCAAAATATACATTCACACCAGGTGTCACTCATATGCGAAAGTTTATGTCCGATAGTTGGATTATATTCAAGGATGTGTGTCCACACTTTAGCTCTATAGGATCAAATTTCTAATCCGATTTCCCTTTAACACCAAGTAAGCTAATTGCTTATTTCGCAACACTAATCTTTCAATATGACGTTCGTCGCTCTATGTTTCGGTTATTTGTTTTAAAATCATTATCTTTCTTCGGGGCTCCATTACATCGCCACCACATTTCTCCAAATTTTGGTGTCATCTTTTACTCTATTTGTATATTTATTATTTATTAATTCAGTTGTTTAGATTTCTCGATCTTAAAAAAAATTGTTAATCAAGACAAGAATACTGTTACTAACCTTTGGTGTGAAAATCTCGAACAGAAAAAAAACAACTAACTTTATTTCTTTTAAGTGATAAATACTATGCAAAGCAGCCTCTTTCTGATCTTGTGATCAATGGGGCTGATGACGTAAAGGTAATCTGTGGCCAAAGGTTATCGAGTGTGTCATGTGGCCAGCACAACGACCAACTGCCTTCACTGCTTACCAAATAATGTCAAGGTACCCCTAAGACTTGGCTGGACTATACATTCCAAAAGTTAAAATCCCAGTTTCCTTCGGGAACCGAACTAGAGGCTATTTTGGAGTCCACGCGCTTTACCAAGTAACCACCACACCCCTTTTTTTTTTAAATATTAATTTTACCGTTACCTTTACATATCCCTTAGTTTTCTGTATCGTTGGGGCACCATTCAAGATTTTTCGGCCGTCTTTCTCCATTCCTCTCTGTCCTTTGCCTCAGTTAAAACCTCGTTCAATGTTACTGTTATCTTCCTATCGCTTTCTCTGTCTGCCTCTTCTTCTTTTTCCCGAAACTGTTCCCTGAAGAAAGGTCTTTGCGAGCCCCAAAGACCTTGTAATATGTTTTAGCTTGCCTTTTTTGACGATAGTTAGCAGGTCATCATGGGGTCCAGTAAGCCTTTCTCTAATCTCTTTGTTTGTGATGCGTTCTTTAAATATAATACCTAGGATCCCCCTCTAGCATCTCAATGTTAATGCTATGTAATTAATTTTTTGTGAATTTTTGTGTGTGCAAATGACATATATGTATTTGTAATATCTAACAGACGTTTCATTCAATTTAAGAAAATAACATTTGCTTAAGTTTCTTAAAATTTTGAATGAAATATCTAGCAAAATATTTAAACAAAAATAGAATAAAATTGCAAGGCTTTGTGGAAGCAGGGCGCTTTTAGCGCATTCATTTTGGCGCAATGGCTGTGTTGATGGTCTATTTTGTTGATGAGTATATATATGTTACTGGTGCATGCGAGTCCATATGACACAACAACAGAATGAATCAAGAATATACTTAATAACGCAGGCTGATAACTTCAACAATTTAATAAACAATAAAAAGGGCACAGTCCTCTGTCGTCGCTAGCCTAGCGTCGTCCTCTTAGGCGTCTTGTCCGTTATTCTTCTTGTTCATCAACCTACTCTGTTCTTACTCGTCACATTACTTAGGAAAAACCCGATTCACATCAACTTCTACGCATCTTGTGTCATTACATATTTCCTCCCCCCTTTATCAAAAAAAAAATTTTGTCAATTTTTTTTTTTTCAGTCTAAAACACTATCCCTACTGTCATGTCTGTACAATATATATGGCCAAAATTTTGGGGAAAGACAAAACAAACATATATCTTGATCTTGATGGACATCATCATGTTTCCCATCTTCATCAGTTCCTGGTAAAATTGTCCATGTTCATAAAGCTCATAAAGTTCCATTGGAATATTCCATAAGGAGTGATAAATGCAGTATAAGGTTTAGCTCTATTGGTTAAAGGAATTTGCCAATATCCTTTTGTCAGATCCAATTTTGTAAATACTTTAGCATTGGACAATTTGTGTAATATGTCATCAATGTTAGGCATAGGGTAAGGATCAAATTCAGTTATTTTATTTAACTGTCTATAATCTATGCATAACCTTATATTCCCATTTTTTTTCTTTGCTATAACTATTGGTGAAGCATAAGCTGAATTGGATGGTTCTATTATTCCTAGCTTTAATAAGTTGTCTATTTCATCTTTAACTTTTCCCTGTAAGTGTAATGGAATCCTATAAGGCTTCATGAAAATAGGTTTGTCACTAGTTAACTTTATGTCATGCTTTATGATATTTGTTTTTCCTGGCAAACTGGAAAAAATTTCTTTAAAATCACTGATTACATTTATTATGTCTTTTGTTTTTTCTGGAGATAAATTTTCTAAATTCAGTTTTTCCCATGTTTGGTTATCTTTAGTTTCTAGTATAGGAATATTTTTAATATCATTTTCATTAGTTTCCTCATTGATTAAAACAATTAAACATTCATCTACTTGATTTTCATTTTCCACAGTTTCTGTATCTAACTTTTGAGTTTGATTTTCATTGTTTACTTCTGTATCCAAATTTTGAAATTGATTTTCATTTCTCTCATTGTATAACTTCAAATTATTTATATGATATGTTTTTATTTTTCCATTCATATTAATCTTATAGTTTACTTCACTTGTTTTATTTGTAACAACAAATGGACCCTTCCACTGTTTTCCTAATTTGTTTTTTAAGTCAATTACCAAAAGTAATACCTTGTCTCCTACCTCCAATGTTCTTAATTTTCTTTTTTCATTTAAGTTCTCATATACTGTTTCTTTATATTTCATGTTATTCTCAAAAGCTTCCGCCCATATTTGTTTTAAATCTAAAGCTGTTTCATTGTCATTTTCCTTTTCTATTTTATTTAAGATCAAACTTTCTTTAAAAATTTGTATTTCATCCCTAGGTTTCCTTCCATGTACTAACTCATATGGTGAAAATTGAGTTGCCTCATGAATATTATTTCTAATAGAAAATAGAACAAAATTAATATATTGATCCCAGTTTTTCTGATTATTTTCTACAATTTTAGCTAAGGATCTTTTTATAACACCGTTAAGGCGTTCACAAAGCCCGTTGGCTTCCGGGTGGAATGGTGATGATTTAATGTGTTCTATACCATATTTTAATATCCATCTTTTAAATAACTCAGATGTAAACATAGAAGCATTGTCTGATAGTAATGTTTTTGGTATCCCATGTCTGACTATGAACTTTTGATCTAAAGCATTAATAATATTTTCTGTGTCTATATTGGATAATACCACTGCTTCAGGATATCTACTGAACATGTCTACTATTGTCAATATGTACTTATTATTATGTTCTGTTTTAGTTAAAGGTCCTATGATGTCTATTGCTATTTTTTGAAATGGTTTATTTGGTTCATCCATTGACTGTAATGGAGCTTTACCTAATTTACCCTTAAGTCCCCTTCTTTGACACATATCACATGATCTTATGTATTTTGATATGGTTCCTTTCATTTTAGGCCAAAATACTTGAGTTGCTAAATTTCTAAAACATTTCTTTATACCTCTATGTCCACTTAAATTACTGTCATGTGACAAAATCATGACATCCTTCCAATACTTTTGTGGTAAGACTAATTGTTTTATTTCTCTATCATTTATTTTTGTTTTTCTAAATAGTATTCCTTCTTCTATGACATATTTCTCCATTGGGTTATTATTTCTCCTGTCACTAATTCTGTCATATGTTTTCCCAATGATGTTATCTTGTTTTTGTTCTTGAGCCAATTTGTTTATTCCTTTCAATTTTTCTGTTTTCATTTCTTCAGTTCCATCTTTCTGTTTTTCTGCTTGCGTTTCGTCTTGTTTTTGACCTTGTATTTCAACCTCTTTCTCTTTATCTTCTTCACCATTAACTATTTCATCATTCATATCAATAAGTTCCTGAGTTTCTTGTTTTGGCTTGTTCTTAGATCTGGTTATTACCATATTACTAATGTAATTATCTGTTTCAGTATTCCTATTCTGCTGTAACCTTTCATATTTCTTTTCCCATGCTTCAATTTCCTGTCTTGAACATTCCTTCAAACCGGTTAAGTTTCCAATTAACATATCATGTCTCATGTTAGGCATGGCTACTCCCTCACAATGGCCAGTGTAAAAAGGTGTCTCAATAAACACTTTAAATACTTTAAATTCCTTTATACTGCCATCTGCCAACTCCACTTTCCTTGTATATCCCCTATAATATTGCGCCTCAATGAGATCAGCCCGAACCACGAGTGTGTTACAGCCACTATCTCGGATTGCCTTTATTGGAACATTGTTAATAAAAGCTGGGTAAAAAGCAAAATTGTTTTTATTTTCCCTAACAAAAAACACTCTGTCAGAATCTCTATTTTTATATTCCCTGCTTTTACTCCTATTGTATGTGTTATTATTGTAATTGTTGTTGTAATTGCTGTACCTATTCCTACTGTCTGCTCTGTAATTATTTCTACTATCTGTCCTATTGTAATTATGTGTACTACTTGATCTATTATAATTATTCCTACTGTTTGACCTGTTTTGTGTTCCCCTGCATCTCATAGCCATATGTCCTTTTTTCCCACATCTATAACATGTAACCTCCCTGTTGTTTGACCTATCTCTACTATTGCTATATCTAAAATGTTGGCTATCCCTACTTCTATTTCTACTTCTTTCATTGTTTTCTTGTGTATATCCCACTAGATCAATATTCTTTTTATCTTTACATGAAAAAAGGTTGTTGGGATAGGCATTTTTATATGTTCTTATTATCTCAGTAACATCATCCAAAACTTTGGGATTCCTTTCTTTGATAAATGATTGTAATTGCGGGTCACACTTAGCTATAAAATTATCAAGCAATATAAAATTTTTTAATCCCTCAAAGGTACTGTCAATCTTCTCAAATCCCAGCCATTTATTAAAATAGTCTTTTTCCAAATTTATAGTGGTTTGTGGTTCTATCTGATTGGAAGGTGTGTTTTCAAAATATTTTTTTCTGAATGTGCTGGCATTGTGTCCATATGCATTCAGCAATTCCTTTTTTAAAATTTGGTAGCTATTTTGTACAGTATGATTATGGTTTTGACAAATTGTAAGAGCTTGCCCTTGTACAAAGTCTAACAAAATTTGAGACCACTCTTCCTCCCTTATATTGCAATTAACCATTTTAATTTCATATCTCTTTAGGTAATCTGAAATGCAATCTCTAGCCTCCTGAAAGGGTTGTAGTTTTTTCCTCAACCAATGGTTGTTATCACTTGAAATATTAGTGTTGTTTGTGTGATTATTACTATTATTGGTTTCAATGTGATTGTCTGGGGCATTGGTAGTATTAGTATTAGATCTATCATTAGTATTATTGCTATTAACTTTTTGTTTATTTTGTTCAGCTTCAATTCTCAATTTCTCAAGATCATATTGTAATTTCCTATCTGCTTCTTCTTTTATTAATTGTGCTTCCCTATCTTTTTCTTTCTCCCTTATCTGATCAATTCTATCTCTCTCTATTGTCACCATTTGCTGCACATAGCTAGTTAGGTCCTTTCCTTTAAGTTCTAGCTGTTTAGCCTCAGCAATAATTTGCTGGCGAAAAGTCTCCATATAATCAAAGTTTGGAGCTGTTGCCATTATGCTTATTTTATTTTAAACAATGTCTCAATATAGTTTTGATATGGCCTCCCTATTGGCCTAAATATCACAATTTAGTTTTCACAAAAACTCACTTTCAAATACTTCTTGTAATATATATATATTTATATATTTAAATACCTTTGCTCAATGTTATATCAAGAAATATTACCTCAGTGGACTTACTCACAGCCACAATACTTGAATACAACTCAAAATTTTATATCACCTTAATTCAGTGGACTTACTTTAGACCACATAAACAAATATCAATACCTCAATACTTAATTCAATAGACTTACTTCTTGCCAATAAATACCCCTAGGACTATTCTAGTCACTAGTCTAGATTCAATACAACTTCAATACAACTTCAAATAGATAAATCAATATTATACCTCCAACAGTAAATCACAATCCAGTGATACTGACAAAAAATTTTATTCTGACCAATTAGACTGTGTTTAAACACATCTATAAAATAATGTCAACCGATTAATCGGGACAAAAGATCTATATATAAATAATTACTCCTTAGACTCAGTTGTCTTCAGGATAAAATAGATCTAAGGCTCTCATAGGTATAACAATTTAGTTAATACCTGGAAACAATCTAGAATTTATAATCTAGATTAAACGTGGCTTACCTTATCTACTTAAGATAAAATTACTAATATATAATAAGAATAGTGTAAAATAAACGTAATAAGACACAAAAAAAATAAATCTATTCTAATGAGATGAGACTTTTTAGAAGAAGTATACACTGAAAGAGACAAATAAAGATAACTTCACTTGACTTCTAAAAAAAAAATAAAATGTACGTGGATACGAACAAAACAAGACAATCTAAACAATCATCGAGACTTTATTAAATGGAGCAGGTCCACTTTCTAATGTGTCCTATAATGACGCCCTTATCAGGCAACCTGCTCTTAACAAAGATCTACTGTCCCTAATAGACTTAATTTAATAATAATGGAGAGAAAAAATAAACTTATCTTTAGTTAGATCCCCTTTGTTCAGTCCACGGAGCTACAACGGTCAGTTCCACACAAGTTCCCCACTGTCTTTGTCTTAGGCAAGGCAAGGTGTGCTCCCACAATGGCTACTCGACAGGCAGTACTGAGTTAGGCCAATCTCTCCTGTTGCTGCCACAGTATGGTACGGTTCTCAGATAAAGTCCTCTGGTAGGGTTCCAAGGTTCCGGTTCCACTTGATGATCTGTTGGTGCTGGCTTTTGTCTTCAGGTCAGGAACATAAGTCAATACTGAGACAAGCTGGTGGTGCTGTCTCCAGAGAGGTAAAAAAAATGACTAAGTCTAACTCTCTCTTTTGATGAATATAAATTAGTCAACTTTACAAGTTGATTAGATGGTCACGCAGTGTGGTAGTAGGGTATACCATCACTCGTGTGTAGATTAGATTGTAAGCTCAGCAACACTGCAACAGTCAATTAATAGCTTGAAAAACAAACCTGACAAGGTGACTCGATCCAACGGTCAGCTTGTAGATACTAGATATGTAGACTCAGATGACTTTCCGTACTCACAATAAACAGATAAACCTGACAAAATGAGGTATCTTCACTCTTGAGGTATATAGGTAGAGGTATACTGACGACGGACTGCCCTAAATCACTTCAACGGACGAAATAGTTCTGGATTCAGACACAATAGATATAGATCTAGTCAATATAGATCCAAGTTCAATCTAAAAATATCCAACATGGCTGACAAAGCTAGACGCTGGTAACGGTTTCGAATTTTCTCTAATAGAAAGTCTAGATCCACTGGAACAAAGATGCCAAAATCCAGCTGCAGTCCAGATAATTAGCACAGACGTAGGGTAGATCTAGTAGAAATAAACGAATGTTAATCCAGTACTTCTCCAGTGTACTTCGCCAAGTGTAGAATTGTAGATAGATATATCCAGAACATGAAGTTAACTAGATTGTAGATCAAAATGACGCCCTGGCCGTCGTGGGTCGCCACATCTGTTGATGGTCTATTTTGTTGATGAGTATATATATGTTACTGGTGCATGCGAGTCCATATGACACAACAACAGAATGAATCAAGAATATACTTAATAACGCAGGCTGATAACTTCAACAATTTAATAAACAATAAAAAGGGCACAGTCCTCTGTCGTCGCTAGCCTAGCGTCGTCCTCTTAGGCGTCTTGTCCGTTATTCTTCTTGTTCATCAACCTACTCTGTTCTTACTCGTCACATTACTTAGGAAAAACCCGATTCACATCAACTTCTACGCATCTTGTGTCATTACAGCTGCTAAGCCGCAGTTTTCACCAGTCGATTACTATAAATTTATCTTTTTATCTCTTATGAATTTGGGGGTTTCAGATAACTAATCCTATATCTGTGATAAACTGTGCAGTGGTTTCCAGATGAGGCAGTTCTCCGTACAGATTTCTAAAGGGTTTTGTTTTGCTGTGTGCTGACATAAGTGCTACTACAGGGTTCTATTCTGTCCTTGGCTTTAGCAAGAGATGATTTCTGACGCCTTTACAATTGGAGTTTGATTTTTCTTTTAACCTCTTCCGGTTTGAGTTGTATTTGCGGCTACTTGCTCATTGTCCCAAATTTAACTTTTTTCTTCCTTCTATTTGAAGGCGCTTTGAGCTCCTTTCGATAATAGTTATCTCGCTATTAGTATTGAGGTTTGTAAGAGATGGCTTGAATGGTCTGATATAGGAGTCCTCTATCTTTTTCAACGTTTCTTATCTTATCTTATCTTATATAATACAGACGTTACTTCAAAAAAGAAGATGATTACGTCCTACTCGTCATGCATTTAGTCATGCATATTAACCAATGACTTAGATTCTGCCAAGTCACTGGTTTTCCTGGCTAGCTCAGGCAACCCATTCCATGCTCTAATAGCACTAGGGAAGAAGGAGTATTTGTACAAATTTGTCCTAGCATATGGGACGAGGAATGTGCCTTTATCTTTGTGTCTTTCAGAGTATTTTATTAAATTTTGTTTTTGTATTTGAAGATTATGGTTCAGTGTTTTATGTATGATTGCTACTTTACTTTTGAGCCTTCTGTCCTGAAGGCTTTCTAAATTTAGTGATTTTACTAAAAGTGTTACTCTAGTCAAATGTGAATATTCGTTTGTTATGAATCTCACTGCTCTATTTTGTGTCTGTTCCAGTTTCTTAATGTTTTCTTGAGTTGAGGGGTCCCAAACGGAGGATGCATATTCTATTATTGGCCTAACCAAGGTTAAATAACATTTTAGTTTTATGTTCTTATTTGATTTATAGAAATTTCTTTTAATAAATCCTAATGCTTTGTTTGATTTTTTTGTAGTTTCATCAATATGTGGATTCCATGATAGTTTTTCATTTATTATAACACCTAGGTATTTTGCGTTTTTAGTCTGTGTTACTGGTTTGCCATGAATAAGATAAGTGGAATTAATTTGTTTTAGTTTTTTTGTTACTCTTAACAACTGACATTTTTCTGGGTGGAAAGACATGCTCCAATTTGATTCCCATTTCTGTAATTCATCTAATTCTCTTTGTAAAATATCTGTGTCTTGTGTTGTTTTTATTGTTCTATATATTATGCAATCGTCTGCAAATAATCTGACTTTTGTTCCTGAACTAATGCAATTTGGTAAATCATTTATGTAAATTAAAAATAGTAGTGGACCCAAGACTGTTCCTTGAGGTACACCTGAGTTTACTGTTATCGGTGTTGATTTAGAGCCATTTATTATTACAGTTTGTTCTCTCCCTATCAGAAAATCTTTAATCCACTGATGCAGTGGACCATTAATGCCGAAATATTTTAATTTTTTAAGCAAACTATGGTGGTGAACTTTGTCAAAAGCCTTAGAAAAATCTAGTAAGATAGCATCTATTTGTTCACTATTATCTAAACCTTTTGAAAAATCATCAATTAGTCCTATTAGTTGTGTTTCAAATGATCTATATTTCCTAAAGCCATGTTGGTATGGTGTGAGGACATTATGTTTGTCTAAGTGGTTTATGATGTTGCTACATATTATGTGTTCTAGGATTTTACATGTGATGCTGGTAAGTGATACTGGTCTGTAGTTTCCTGGGTCAGATTTTTCTCCTTTTTTAAATAGGGGGGTGACATTAGCTTCTTTCCAGTCCTTTGGTACTCTGCCCTGGTTAAGTGAAGCCTGAAAGAGTATTTTGAACACTGGGGCTAGCTCATTACTTAGTTCTTTGAGTAATCTAGCTGGAATACCATCAGGTCCAGAAGCTTTATTTGGTTTGGTGTTGGCTAATAGTTTTTGAATTCCATTTTCTTGTACTACTATATCTTCTATGTTGTTTACTTGGTTCAAATTCAGTAATATGTCTTTGTCTCCTGGGGCTGAGAATGCTGATGCAAAGTATTTGTTTAGGATGTTTGCTTTAGTTTCATTATCATTATGTATTATGTTATGTTCATCTTTTAATGGCGCTATGCCTGTTGTTTCCATTTTCTTAGACTTAATGTATGACCATAGGTTTTTGTTGTTATCTTTAGATATTACATTGTTTATGTATTCACTCTGCAGCTGTCTGCTTACTTTTTGGGTTAAGTGTTTAATTTTTATATACTTTTTGTAAACTCTTTCTGCATTAGTTTCTTTAAATTTTTTATATAGGTTTACCTTCTGTTTACAAAGCTTCTTTAGTCTATTATTAAACCAGCATTTATTTATTTTGTTTGATGTGTATTTAGTTGGTATATGATTTTCTATAATGCTTTTAAGATGGTTTTTAATGAAATTCCAGAGGTCATCGACTGGTTGGTTAATGTCTTTTTCTAATAAGAATGTTTGTTGAAAGTTTAGTGCAGCTTGGTGTAGTTGTGTCAGGTTACATTTATTCCAGAGTAAGATTTTTCTTTTGGGTTTTGTATTGGCTACTGCTTTTATCTGACTGTGTATTTTTATGATCTCATGGTCTGATAGACCAGAGATAATATCATAATCAATTACTAATCCAGGTCTGTTGGTTAAGAAGAGATCTAATGTGTTGTTTAATCTAGTTGGCTTTTTAATGATTTGATCTAAACTTAGGTTGTGTAAAGTTTCTATGAAAAGCTCATTTATGTCCTTAAGGTTTTGGTGTTTATCTATGGTTAGTGTTTTCCAATTTATATCAGGTAGGTTGAAATCACCCATAATCCAAAAAACTGCATTTTTATTTGTCTCTTTAAGTGTAGTAATCTGATTACATAGTTCCTGCATGTATTCTAAACTAGAATTTGGTGGTCTGTAAATGCTGCCTATTATTAGGGATGTTGAGGTGGTATTAATTTTACAAAATGTTGATTCTACATTTTTTGAGTTAGGTAAGGTAATTTCTTCTGCTATAAGAGTGTTTTTTATTGCTAAAAGAACTCCTCCATGATTATCAGCCCTATCTTTTCTAAAAATTTCATAATTACTATTGAAAATTTCTGCATTATAAATTTCAGGATGAAGCCAAGTTTCTGTTCCTGCAATTATGTCTGGTTTCTCACATTCTAATATTCTAACATTCGCGTGCTAATAGTCTACTTTTTGGTTGAGCAGGTGTTTCGCGACCCGGAGGCTGAGAAACATTTTTTTCATTATTGATTTTGGAATTATTTACGCATATACTTGTCCGCGGCACGCACCAGCACACACTGTCGGCCATGCGTGGAACGAGGTAACCGCTAGACGGGGTCGCATGGGGTCACGTGGGGATGTCAGAGTGGGCGTGGCTTAGCCCAAGATCAAACGGACAGTGAGATAGTGTCAATAACATGAATGTCTGAAGAAAAACTTGTCTGTCTTATTAGTGGCCCGAAAGGGGGAAAAGCCGCTATAGTTATTGGGTAGTCTGTCTGTCCGTTAGTCACAACTAGATCTCGAAAAACAAGAGAAGCTAATGGAAGATCTACATTGCACCACATTTTGTAGATGCGAAGTTTAGGTGCAAAGGTTACATTTTGATTTCTATGCGAGCCATTTTTTTTTTGTTGCCTTTGTACCTCTTTTAAATCATTGTTAAGATCAGTGTTAACTCTTTCTCTCCGTAATTATTTACCACATTCTGGTGGAATCAACGCTGGTATCGTCAGTTAGGAGAGAAAGAGTTAATTAATTATTTTTCACAAACTTCTTTACCTTAAATTCTCCTGCAACTTAGATTTATTTAAAACAGCAACAACAACACAAAACATTTTGGCAATTCGATCTACGCCTTTTATAAGCATGACAGAATACGATAGCAGATTACTTGTTAAAATACAAGATTTTAAGTTACATTTAGACAGATTGCTGTCATTCCTTAAAGACGTGAACTAAATATGGGCCTATGCCCTAAGGCATTTACAAAATTAAAGTCATTTTAAACATGATGCGCACATCTAATGTTGACGGCCGTTGACTTGTAGCACCAAACTGCTGGTAGACAACTAAACCGCTGTAGGCGTATTATATTTTAACTTAAGTCAAAGAATGATGAGGCCATACGTACACTACTGTGAATAAATCCAAACAGGCAATGGTGTTCTTGAGACAAAACGTAATGATATATCAAAATTAGAGATGGGAATCGAACCCAACTTTTAAAGTTCGGGTTCAGTTCGGTTCGGTCAGATTTAATTTCGAGTTCGGTTCGGTTCGATGACGAGTATAGTTCGGGTTCGGTTCGGTCAGGTCTAAAGTTCGGGTTCGGCTCGGTTCGATGTTATGAAATTATGTCATATCAAAATTAAGTTATAAGGTTTAATGCAATTTATTAGTTAAAACTTTTTTATTTGAATTTTTACATAAAACAAATACTTTGCAATATATAATAGGCCTATGGACAATACTTTTTCCAACATAATGTTGCCTACATACATTTAAAGCGTTGTAAAAATTTCTTAATGGAGATAGAAATAAAGATGCGGTAGGTTTTCGCTCAAGTCCGCAAGTGGTTTAATTCAGCGCGTGACTCGGCGCTAAGCGAATTTTTTAAAAAGGCTAATATCGATGAGCTTTCTTTCAGAACGCACTATTCATCATAATAAAAAAAAAGTCGAGGGCCATATTAAATCTAATAATAAAGAGGCAGACCTGGCCAATAGAATTATGCAAGGGACATTCTAGGTAGGCCTACATATTGCGCACATACTTCTATAATGGGCGTGATCTTTTTAAACAAATATTCGTGTAAAGACGTCTCTATCGAGGATTTTTTTTCACATATAAGTCGTCACTATTATAATTGCAATATACGGAAGAAATTCGACTATTCTGAGACAAAAAAAATGCAGAAGAATCACACTAGCGGAGATGTTTTAAAATGTTTTCTTCAAAACGTTTTGACCCATATTGTGCATACGCGCCTCGCAAAAAGCAGTCTTCAGTTGACAAGGTCTTATTAGAAGATAAAATGACACCTCCACTTAATATATTTTAATTTTTAAACATGTAATTATACTAATATTCAGATTAAATAAATGAGAAATGGACGAGCTCCCATCCAAATCACAAGAAAGATGATGCTTACTATAAGCTATCCCGACAAGACCAACGTCTAATCTTTCGACTCAGGACCGGACACAACAGAATGCGACAACACATGTTCCGGAAGCTCAAAATTGGAACCAGTGAAATCTGCCCATGTGGAGTATCACCAGAAAATGCCGACCACGTCCTCCAAAACTGCTCTCTCTACCAAGAGGCCCGTATAAGACATTGGCCCCAAATCACCCCAATAGAAAGAAAACTATATGACGAGCTCCCTGATTTGGAAACCACTGCGCAGTTCATCTCATGTATTGGTCCAGTCATCTGAACGCTCCAACATAACAATGAGAACGATGAAGAAGAAGAAGAAGAAGTTACACTAAAAAAAATAATTTTTTTTTCGATGCTCCCTCTCTTTGTTAGTTGGTCGTTGGTTTGTCGCTTACAAACAGCTAGTACAATTGAACCAATATAGGCATTTTATATTTTTACCGGTAAGGATAGTATAGATGGACTTCTTATGGTCCGACAGTTATGCTGGGCAGGGCACGTATCCCGTATGGGAAACGAACGTATGCCAAAGGTAGTCTTTTTTTTTTTGGTGAGCTAAAAGGTGGTCAACGTTACAGAGGCCCCCCCATGGAAACTCTTCAAAGACCAGCTTAGGCGCCAACTTTCCTTAGCTGACATAGAAGAGAGCACCTGGTTGCACGTGGCCTTAGAACGAGTCAGTTGGAGTTCACTCCCGAAGGCCGCGGGATACACATTTGAGACCAAAAGAAAATCCGCTGCCGGAGACAAACGCAGACGCGAAAAGAAAAACTAAATCAACCACCTGCGAACAGTGGTTATGCTTGCCCTGGATGTGACAAAATATGTAGGTCATAGCTGGGCCTGCACAGCCATGGGAAAAACTGCATTCCTCACTAATCTTCGGACTCGAAGACAAGCCTTATAATAACATTTAAACTTAATACACTTTCAAATAAAGTTCTTATGTGAACAACTCAATATAGCCTAACTGTTATTACAATATTCACATATTTAACTTGTGATAGAGATGTAATATTAATGAATTATACTGATATTTAAACAAAATCTAGGTCATCACTACTCTTTCATGTCTCAAGATTGTTTGCCGTTTCACATTTG
This sequence comes from Biomphalaria glabrata, assembly GCF_947242115.1. Taxonomy (NCBI): domain Eukaryota; kingdom Metazoa; phylum Mollusca; class Gastropoda; family Planorbidae; genus Biomphalaria; species Biomphalaria glabrata. The sequence goes on along the minus strand of NC_074711.1, from coordinate 5,968,723 downwards.
CATTACGCTAATTTCATCATCCTTAATGCATAAACACCAATCAATCGCTTAACCTCTTCTTATCGCCACCAGACAACACACACACACACACTCTCTGACACCCCTTTTTGTCAGGAAGTTGCGTCTCCCCATCCCCCAATTCAAGGTACTAACCATCCCCACCCACGGGAGAGGACCCAAAGTTTGAGAAACGCTGCATTAAAAATACTGATGATCAATGCAAAACATAATAATAGTAAAAATATTCAGGGGCGTAGATAAGAATTTTTCATCATATGGGGGCCCGGGAGGGGCTGGACCTCTTTGGGGGCCCCTGCATTTTGCGTAATATTGAATATTTGTTGTAAAAAACACTAATTTGGGGCCCCCCTCAAGTGGGGGCCAGGGGGGGGGGTACATTTCTCACCCTCCTCCCCCGCCCTTGCTACGCCACTGATAATATTCCAATATGGAATACTTCACAATTTTTGTAAAAATAAATCACTTAATAGAAGATAATTAAAATTTATTTTAAACTAGAACACAAATCCTATTTATATCTACACTCTCTAATCAGCAAAAAATATTCTACTCTCAACTAACAGTCATCTCAAATAAAAGTGACAATATTTTAATGTTGACTTTCTACTTACTAGGAACTTGAATCTAGATCTAGATCTAATTAGAGGGCGCCTATTCGACTCAAACCCAATATTGCAAACAGCCCGCGAAAATTCAAGGTTAGGGGAGAGTCGGCACGTACGGAAAAACCCATGGGAATCAAAGCGAGCCTCTTTTTTTTTTTCAAAATACCCCCCCTCCCAAGTTTTCAAAGTATAATGGAATCATTAGAATTTAAATAAAATATTGAATTAATTTTTATTTTAAACCCAAAACATAAAAAAAGGGATGTAAAAATTGCAAAATTAGTTCGGTTAAGAAAAGGAGGGTTCGTTCGGTTCGGTTCGTACCAAGCAGTTTCAAAGTTCGGGTTCGGTTCGGTCATAAGTGAGGTTCGAGTTCGGTTCGTTCGGTTCGGGTTCGGTTCGTTTCCCATCTCTAATCAAAATGAATCAACTGCGCGTTGAAATATTCAAGATTCAGGCTATTTTCCACTAACCACTAGAAAACACACACACACTTCAGTTTTGTCATGTGAATACGTCTGACGCAATACAAATAAAATAAAATTTGAAAGTTCTTTGACCTGTTGGAATACATGGAAATGTTTGTTATATTGATGTTATTACACATTGGCACCTTCAATATAACCATATCGAAGTGTATGTGTGTGTGTGTGAGTGCACTCCCCTGGTTTATCCCGTGTCTATTAGCTCTATTTGTTCTTTTTATGTCCCTTGTCTGCTTCGGTTAATAATGACATGAATATATAACAATAATTAGAAAATGTTGGCAATTTCTATGTAGCAACAATATTATAGTGATGTCTTTGATATGACAAACACTAAATGTGTATACCCATAATGTAAGGCTGAGTCAAGTATTAGACACTTCGCACCCGTGCGCTGACAGTTATACCAGAGTCTGTGTTGAGACTGTTCCCTCTTTAAGCAGGAAAGAGTGTTTGATTTCTCAGTTGGTAAGCTAAGCCAGTGAGACGGCATTTCGGACATGAGTGCTTTCGCGGCCTCCTACATTGCGGCCAATGACCACGACGATGACCGGCACCAGCATCACCACCAGGTGCTGGACGAGGGCAAGATGACCTGGTGGCAGAAGTTACAGTATAGATATAACTGTTGCCTCATCGACTGGCTGGTTCTATGCTTCTGCAAGCAAGGTAGGTGTTGTGTCTTTGTGTGTAGTGTTATGACATGATTAGGAATTAGTTATTTGTTTCGGGAATAGGGTAAAGTTTTAATTAGCGACAAGTGACGTGACAGATCTTTAAAAAAGAAGAACGCTCTAAGTGACGCTAAAAGGAAGACGCTTCTTGTAAAGTAGTAGACTTGAGTACGACATAACTGACATCGGACGATTCCCTTCTTGAGTATTAAACATATTTGTAGAACAACATATCAGCGTCGACTACCTATTTGATTGTTTCGGCCTTTCGCCGGTGTTACTGAAGTAGTTGAGTTCAGCGTTACTTCCAGTCAGATCTACACTAGACAGATTGCCAAGAATCAACACCGCGCGGAGGCCTTAACAGTAGGTCTTGTGTCTGTGTGTGTAGGTCTTGTGTCTGTGTGTGTTTTAGGAATGAAGAAGATATGAAACATGGTCGTCTAAGATGTAAGAAATAAAGAACCGAATCTCCTGGTTCGAATATACGACCTGATACTCAGAAAAAAAAGATATAGATCTAGGGACATTTCTTATACCATATGTTACAATAAATCCGTAGGAGCCCTCTTTTATAACAAAGCTTATATCAACTCTGTCTTTTTGTGTGCCTGTCTTGGTGTCTAACAAGGGAAAGAAATTATACTTGATTGATATACAAGATGTTCGATCGATTCTTGTTTATGTCAGGTTGTTTTTGCTTAGCGAAATTTCATGCTTTTAGATTTCTCAATACGCTATGATCCTTTCACGTGTCTGGATCTATTGACAATGAAGATGGATGTGAAAAGGAGAAACAACACTGACAGATGTGACCTTAATTTAATATCATCTTCCTTATAGATCGGAAGGTCTGAAAAGGAGAACTATCTAGGCGAATTTAACAATGATCGTTTTTTAATTGCATTTATATTTTGAAAAAAAGTTGAACGACCTGAATTCGAATTCGAGAGCTCAAGCCTACATACTAACCACTGTGACGGGGTAATGCTAATGAAAATAGAAGGTTTTATAGTTATCTATTTGTTATTTTCAAACTTTAAAGCTTTCGCTCTACAGAGAATAAAGGGGATTAATTCAACTTGTCACATCAGCCAATCACAATTTCTTCCCCTTGTTCGACACTAAACAAAATAGCTAATGACCAATAATTAATTAACTAATTGGTTAATTTAAAAAAAAATATTCTTGTGTTGTCAGGTAATAGAAATAATTGTGCAAAATTTCAGCTTAATCCGAGATTGGATGTGGGAGAAATAACTTGTAAAACCTTTTTACCAGACAGACAGACTGAGGTGATATAAGCTTTGTACGAATATTTCTAATGACATACGATCATAGTTGTTGGTCAAGATCTTGCACAAATTTAATTACATAACTGGTTGTAACTAATTGATACAATGACACTTAATATAAGCTTTGGATTATTTTAAATTAATTTTTTTTTTCTATTTTTCTTGTTAATGCCATGTAATAATTTGTGTGTTCATTTGGCACGGAGGCATCAAATTATAAATAATGTAAACAAAAGAGCAGATCACTGCAGATTAATTCTATTATGAAATTCTCCAACTAGACCAGCGGTTCTCAACCTTTTAAGCTCGGCGACCCATTTTTAGACTTCCCGACTCGGCCGCGACGCCCCACCTCCCCACACACACAGCGAAAGAAGAATAGACAAAAACAATTCATATTTTCGATGGTCTTAGGCGACCCCTGGCAAATCGTCAATCGACCCCCAAAGGGGTCGCGACCCACAGGCTGAGAACCTCTGAACAAGACTTTGATTACGTTCCTTGCTCACCTGCACGTACCCACTTAGACCAGTGTTTCCCAAATTGTGTTACGCTTGAGTAGGTGTCCCACGAACTACAGGAATTATTAACTATAAGGCCAACGTAGTGGGGTAGCTAAGGTGGGGTGATGGGGAACGGGGGGAGAATTTGAAAATCCCTCGGGGCCCCCACTTGAGGAGGTCCCCTAGATGAGTGTTCGAATTTTTTTTAACATATATTAATGTTTTTTGTTTGGTGTAATGCACAAATTGTAAGACAAATTTCCATACGGACAATAAAGATTATTATTATTATGTTAGAAATGAACGAGTAGTCATACTCTGGCGCTGCCAGGGTCGAGTTTCGCTAAAGAGAAACAAAATTCATCGTAGTCCCTTTAACAGTTTCCACTGAGGAATTTTCTGGTGATGTGGCAGGTCTGCAGCAGTACCGCCCTCTGACAGGCAACGAAGATGTTCCTAGGAATGTTAAGGGCCTTGAAGGTGTCTGTAAGGTCAGTTGTTATTATCCCCTCGGTTGATATAACAATGGGGTATATTGTTATTTTGGACAATTTCCATAGACGCTTAATCTCCAAGCCTAGGTTCCCATATTTTCTTTGTTTTTCTATCTCAGTTTTTCTCAAATTATGAGACATTGGTATTATTATTATTATTATTAAATACTACGTTATTATTTCATGATGTCGAATGAAAAAATGCATGAGTCCTTAAAGAGGTCAAGCCCCCCGGGCCCCAAAATGATGGCGAATCCCTAGCTACGCCACCACGTGAGTTAACCTCTCTCAAAAAAAAAAATAAATAGTGTTCCAGTAGATGCTCAGAATGTTCGAAGTGTTCTGTGAAGGAAAATGTTTGGGAACCACTGGCTTAGAGAAGATTCAGTCTGTTGAATCGTTGCAGCACTGTTAGGGAGATGAGAAGGAAGGAAAGCGATTTGTTTTTGATGGTATAGAAAGATGAAACCTCGAGCTGGTATGTCGTAATTCGTGTTCATCTCACGGGTTTGATAGTTGAGACGAGAGACGAATCAGAGACGCAAGAGACGCGAGAGAGAAGAGACGTGACAGAGTAGAGACGTGACAGAGTATAGAGAGAGGTGACAGAGAAGAGACGTGACAGAGAAGAGACGTGACAGAGTAGGGACGTGACAGAGTAGAGACGTGACAGAGTATAGAGAGACGTGACAGAGAAGAGACGTGACAGAGAAGAGGCGTGACAGAGTAGAGACGTGACAGAGTAGAGACGTGACAGAGTAGAGACATGACAGAGTAGAGACGTGACAGAGTAGGGACGTGACAGAGTAGAGACGTGACAGAGTATAGAGAGACGTGACAGAGAAGAGACGCGACAGAGTAGATACGTGACAGAGAAGAGACGTGACAGAGTAGAGACGTGTGACAGAGAAGAGACGCGACAGAGTAGAGACGTGACAGAGTAGAGACGTCACAGAGTAGAGACGTCACAGAGTAGAGAAGTCACAGAGTAGAGACGTCACAGAGTAGAGACGTCACAGAGTAGAGACGTGTATTTGTAGTGAGCTACATTTTGTTTGAAAATCACTACATTTTGTTACTACTAGGTCTAGATCTCACCTGAGCTGTGTATACTGTTCATAAAAGCTATATTGAGTTTTCGATCACAAAAGAAGTTTGTTCAAGTTTTTAAAAGTTTTACAGTAGGCCTACAAAAATGTAACACGCATACATCGGATTAGTTATACAAGGTGTTTCGAGATACAAACCAACTACAAGGCACCATACATGATCTGTCGACCATCGACCTACATTCCTGTCTTTTGCCTTAAGAAGAATCTGTTCCAATGAAAGGCCTGTCCACTCTGTGATGAAGTCTTCCCAGTGGCGTAGCTATTCGAAAATCCCCCCGGGCTCCCACTTGAGGGGGCTCCAAATTAGTGTTTTTTTACATTAAATATTAAATATTACGCGAAATGCAAGGGCCCCCAAAGAGGTCAAGCCCCCCCCCCCCGGGCCCTCAAAAGATGAAAAATTCCTAGCTACGCTCCTGAGTCTTCCTATCCCTTTGTCTTCCTCTTCGTCTTGTACTTACAGATAACTTAATGTTGATTGACTTTAATGTGAGGCTGTGAATTGATCCACATCGACTCTCTCAAGGTTGATGCTATACCGACTGTTGCCTTAAACACTAAATATGTAAAAGCAAAATCTTATTACTCTATAGTACCTAGATTACCTGTAGACTTAAGTGAATAGTATTACTCTATAGCACCTAGATAACATATAGACTTTAGTGAACAGTACTACTCTATAGCACCTATATTATCTGTGGACTTGAGTGAAGAGTATTACCTTATAGTATCTTGATTACCTGTAGATTTTAGTGAACAGTACTACTCTATAGCACCTAGATTATCTGTGGACACCTTGATTACCTGTAAAATTTAGTGAACAGTACTACTCTATAGCAACTAGATTACATAGAGACTTTAGTGAACAATACTACTCTATAGCACCTATATTATCTGTGGACTTAAGTAAAGAGTATTACTCTATAGCACCTTGATTACCTGTAGACTTTAGTGAAGAATATTACCTTATAGTACCTTGATTACCTGTAGACTATACTGAATAGTATTACTCTCTAGCACCTAGATTACATAGAGACTTAAGTGAGCAGTACTATTCTCTAACACCTAGATTATCTGTAGACTTTTGTTGACTAAAGTTATAGACTTGAAAAGGATAAAGATGTTAATAGTGAGTTAGTGGTTCCCGTGGCCTTTTTTTTTTTTCGTCGCCTGACATTTTACTAGGGCGTCTTACCCGCAGGTAGCAACTGGTGCGTCATGTCCGCATTGGAAAAGGTTTGTATGTTTGTTTAGTTGGCGCCCAGCCTCCGCCCCATCCCAGGTCCTACTTTTTGTCCGCGATGAGCTGGCGTTAGGGGTACGTCTAGTGGGCGCTCACCTCCAAACACACAAACACGGAGGGAAGTATAGACTACACATCAGATACTTCTCTTTTTCTTAGCGCTTCCTCTCTTCCACGGCCCCCAGGGGGGAGCCAACTGTCTCCCAGGGCGTCAGATAACCCGTTAATCAGAGACGATGATGAGCTCTCGAAAACAGAGACACAAGATCGGTCGAACAACTTTTCACCAGAGAATCTCACATTTATCAGGGGCCAAAACTCACTTCTGTTTTTTCTTTACCTTTTGTGTGTGTGTGTGTCTGTGTATAGAACATGCAATGCCTGATTTAAGTATATAGAGGCCCCGGGGTAGAATTTTTGTGGACGCCCCTACACTTTTTCGAAAGCTTTAATAAAAATCCACTTTTTGAAACTTATTAATAATGTTTGTTTGTTTGTTTTACATGTTATGGATGTTCCTTAAGAGTTGAAGATAGTTTACTTCCTAGTCCAAACCTCCCGCAGGACGACGGGGGATGGGACCGGGCAGGGTTCAGGGGCGTAACTAGGGATTTGGTGGCCCGGGGGGGATTGACCTCTTTGGGGGCCCCTTGCATTTTGACATTCGACATATGACATGAGATAATGTACGCAAAAATAAATAAGCCCCAAATCAAATTGGTTCAGTATATCAGTAAACTTAACAAAAAGTAATCATCAAGACTCTTGCGTCATTGTGCTCCTGAGATACTTTTTGATGAGCTTGAGCTTTGAGAATGATCTCTCACATGACGTAATGGAAGTGGCCTGAGTTAGCAGTATTCGGAGGAGGTTGCAAAGTTTGAGCACACGTAATTACCATATGAAGCCTGTTTCCTCAATATGTCTATTGGTGATTGTATTACTGGTTTGTTTACGAAAAGTGCTCGTGCATCAATGACATCATTGAAAAAGCGATTTTCCATTTATTTCATCATACAAACAGGAAAAGTAGCACAGTTTGTCACAAGCGTGTCTTCATCTAACAGGTGTCTTGGTTCAAGAAGAAACCCAAAGGTATCCATTTTCTTTCCAGCCTTTGGAATCTGCCCTTCATCTCCATATGAAATCTGTCCAGCACTTCTGTCGCAACACGTTTGAATTGCAGTTCTATTGACAGACCTACATTGGAACTCAACTTCCCATCAAGTTTTTTCTTTCTTCTGGTTGTTTTGATTACAGGGAATCCATAGTATTCACTACCTTCTTTTGCTTTTTCGATGGATTGGGTTTTTGTCAGTTTCTCATCATTTTTCAGAAAGCATGAAAGGGTACTAATTTCTTTAGCAGCTTCCCGTATATGCAGTCCAGACTTTTGTAGTTTCTTCCGAACTATATTAATTGGGCGCAGGAGCTTTTGTCAGAAATCAAGATAGGCAAAAAATTCTTAATTTTCCACTGCATGAAGAAAATTCTGTGCTAATATTATATGGTATTACGTCATTGTTGGTTGTTTATGTTTTGTGCGAAAACAAAAGGATTCAGAGCATACAAAAGTGGGAAAGATCCATATCTCGTTATGCTCGAGTATAGAAATAGTCCGATAAGTGGACTGCCGTATTCACCATCACAACTGCTGACGAGTAGAAGACTCAGGGAATCATTCCAACTGATCACAAAATATTGAAACCATCAGTAGCTGAAAATGCAGAGATATTACTCAACGAACGACAGATGAAAAGCAAAGTGAAATACGATGCAAAAGCAAGACTACCTAAAGATTATTCTGTAGGAGAGTTCGTCTAGGTCAAACGTGGCAAAAAGCAGTTGTCCTAAAAAAACATTCAGCACCCAGATCTTACATCATACAGACAAACGATGGTAAAACATACAGAAGAAATCAACGCTTTTTGAATAAGAGTTTCGATGAAGACATCTCTGGGTACTATGATACCGATGAAGACAATGAACTGCAAACTGTTGGAATAAACGAAACAGACAGTTATAGACCAACGTCTAGAGAACTTGTTGTGCCAGTCAAGACAACCAGAAATGGACGAATTGTTAAAGTTCCTAGTAGACAGGGCCGGCCTTAGGCCACTGCAGCCTATGCGGTCGCAGTGGGCGCCGCGCTTTCATAGGCCCTGCGCTAATTCCAAGTGTACATTATTAAATTAAACCATTATAACGTATATAAAATAACAGGGTTTTCGCGACCTCCTGATTTTCCAGGGCCTCCAGGAAATCTCTTGAAAAGGCAAAATATACGATAAAGTCCTGAACTTTTTTTGAATTTATTCAAATCTCCTGAAGAAGAGACGAAATTGACATTTTGGGGTGCCAATAAATAAAAAGTGGCATTGCGAGCTTTCATTTGATAAAAATTTATTGCAAAGACGAAAGTAGGCCTATTTTCTAATTCAAAAAAGATAATTTTGACATTATGCTTATCCCTACCCAGACTAGGCCCCGCGAGATCCGTTTCGCATAGGGCCCCGCAAATGCTAGGGCCGGCCTTGCTAGTAGATATCACTCTTAAGAACTTTAAAAGGAAGGGTATGATAATAACTTCAAAAGGAAGGATGTGTTAATATTATATGATATTACGTCATTATTTTTTTATGTTTTGTGCGAAAGCAAAAGGATTAGATGTAAATAAAAAGAGAGTTTCCATTGGATTGAGGAAAGATGAATAAAGGGGTAACAACTAGAGTGTGAAGTTTAATTCTGAAATTATAGGCGCCAAACCCGAATAATGGACAATTTTAGCATTATTAAGAATAACTTTTAGATCTGTTATACTCGATTCTGTAAATTTTACTTCAAGGTTAATTAGTGTAGCCATATAATTCTCGCCATTTAGATCTATTATTAGTAAAAGTAACAAGATACCTGGAATTCGCTGTATATCATGCAGTTTTATTCGTGGCAACAAAGTTTAAAATGTAAGACTAATTTTAAAAAATAATTTGATCTCTCTGGGAAAAAATATTTTTTAAATGTCAACAAAGTCAACGTACCGATAGACCTTGATCTAGGTTTAGTCTTTGTGATAAATTTAATCCATAAATGTTGAAAAAAAAAGACACCCGTTGACACTATTTGTCAATCAAATATATTAATTTATGTATTTACAAATAAATTTCGGACACCCATTTGGGGGCCCCCCATAGGTGGGGGCCCGGGGGGATTTTAATCCCCCCCCCCTTTAGTTACGCCACTGGCAGGGTTTGAACCCTCGACCGTCGATAAATCCGAACGACAGTCCAGCGCACAAACCGCACGACCAGGCAGCCAATACTGATGAACAAAGATTGCATATTATCTTATAGATACAAGAAGGAAATACAGTACTAGCAAAGTTTACCTAATTTTACTGCTTAAAAAGGTTGCAATGATTTAATATGCAATCATTGTGCACCAGACTTAGTGAAGAGTAAGACCATGTGTGGCCCACTGCCGTAGACCTGAGACCGCATTTCTAAATTACGACCACACTACAAGTGGACAAGCGTGGGGTGCTGGGTTCGAATTTCATTGAAGACTGGGATTTTTAGGGCGCCTCTGAGTCCACCCAGCTCTAATGAGCACCTGATTTTGGTTGTGCTGACCACATGACACCCTACTCGTTAACCGTTGGCCAAAGAAACAGATGAGCTTACTTTACTGTCAGATTGTAAATAGAGTATATTTATATTTTTCACATAGCTTTGGATCTCACTGTCGATGGTTCTCAGTTTTCTGACTGGACGTCGGTCCGGATATTATCTACTAATTGATACACACTATCGCCTTTGATTCTAATTTTTCTTTTGCGCGTGCGGATTCTTTAAATCATGTATGAGTGTGTACATGCTTTCTAATACGTGTGCTTTTGTGCACAGTTTTGGTGTGTGTGTGTGTGTGTGTTTTCAGTATAGCTGTACCAAGATCACGACAGGTAGAAAAAAAAACAGGCGAAGGAACGAAAGAAAAAGGATAAGAAAGAATACCAGGGGCTATCCAGGGGCTATCCAGGGGCTATCCAGAGTTATCCAATAAACGTAACCTTCGCAATGACTTATCCACAACGGCTAAACGCTGACTAAGGTGAAACATCCATCGCAATTCCATATATATGGCCTCAATATTTCACCCAGGAAGACGACGGGTCAATGTTTTCGCTACTGTATTATTAATCAAGTCTTAGACCGACATCTGTGACTTGGGTGTTAGAAAGTCCTTGTACCTGTCAGGAGAAAGGTGCTTCATGTGCGCTGGGAATAGCATTGTTGAGTAGAATAGAATTTTTTTTTTTTAGGGAAACCTAGATCTCTGATGCGTAAAAGAAAACTAATTTAAAAACAACCCCACCTGTTCTATGTATCTGATGAGATTTTATTTAAAGGGAGATATCTCAACCTTTATTACTATACGGTCATTATAATTATGGGTTCTTTTAACATTCATGTTAATTCTGACCCTCTCGCAAATGGGTCAAAGTTTCGATCATAGCATTTAGTCACATGGCCCAAAATATTTAAAAAAACTAACGTTAGCAGTGCTAGGTTTGAGCAAGTGAAGGCCGTGTGCATGACTCATGACCTATACGAGGACCTTACCTTCTTCTGAAACTCTAAAAGTTTTAATAAAACTTGTCGACCGGCGGCGTAGCATACGTCGCTATTTTACAGGGCCTGCCATAGGCCACTGCAACCTATGCGACCGTATTGGGCCCCGCGCCTTCATAGAACCCGCACTTTCACAGGACCCGCGCTAATTCTAGGTGTATAAATTATTAAATTAAACCATGTTATAACTTAAACAGATTTCCCGCGCCCTCCTGTCGATTTACCAGGAGCTCTTGGATATCTCCCGAAATTACAAAATATACGAAAACGTCATTCAAATATACGGAAATATATAGACAAAAATTGTCATTTTGGTGTGTCATTTAATATGGAAAACGCTAATCCCACGCGCGGAATTATGCATCAGCCGTAATTGTGTAATCTGGTGAAAGAAGCTTCTCGCGCCTCAAACTAATGAAGAATTACTTCAGGTCAGCAATTCTGAAAGATAGATTGAAACATTTGGTAATTCTTGCTATTGATCGTGATCTATGTAGGAAACAGAATTATTATGATATACTGTATGACTTCGCTAGATGCAAGGCTCGTAAAGTAATTCTGTACGTAGAAAAGAATGAATAAAATGCATAGACAAATTTATTTTCTAATACAAACTCTTAAATTTCACTTATTATCCGCTTCCTACCTAAACTTGGCCCCGCGAAATCCGTTTCGTATAGAGCCCCTCAATGGTTAAGTCCGGCCCTGCTATTTACATATATATATATATATATATATATATTGTTACGACTTTGGAGTAGGCTAAAGATAGTTAACTCACCGATTGTCAGGTCGCCGATATTCTTCTCGTTGCAGAAGCACAATCTACTACGAACAGTCAATAATCCGAATAATCGAAACAATTGCACAGTCCTCCTAATCAAAATGTACATACAACTATTCACAAAACCGATTTAAGAAAAGAAACAATCCTCCGTTGAGAAATCCACGATCATAACTCTAGTTCCTTTTTCCTCAACACACTCGCTCAGGTCCGTTTCGCCTCCAAAACATAAACAACAATTCAAAAAGATCTCACGTGGGGAAAAATGGTCAGTCGGGGGGGGGGGGACAAGTTTACAACACTGCCCCCTCCCTAGGTCTGTGCGTCCCGAACAGACTCTCCATCATCTCCACAATAACGGTTCAACCGATCTAGGTGCACTACTTTGCATTTGGTTCGAGGGCCCTTCTGGATCCGGTACACAACGTCGTTGATCCTTTTCACAATCCGATATGGGCCTTCCCAGTCTTTCTGTAATTTCGGCGATCTTCCCTTCTTTCTCTTGGGGTTGTATAGCCAGACAAGATCATGTTCTTCAAACCCCGCAGAGTTGGCCCTTCTGTCGTATCTGGTTTTCATAAGGTCGCTACTGTCTTTTATCCTACTCCTTGCAACTGCATGAACCTCTTCTAGTCTCCTTCGAAGTCCTGTTACATATTCGCTTGCCGTTGTTGGTTGGTCTCCTGGCTGTCCAAATAAGAGGTCTGCTGGCATCCTAAGTTCTCGACCAAACAATAATTTGGCTGGTGTGTAACCTGTAGTTGCATGAACTGCTCCTCTATAAGACAGAAGGAATAGGGGAATGTAGTCATCCCAATCATTTTGCTGTTCTGCTGACATTTTAGCCAGATGCTGTACCAGCGTACGATTGAAGCGTTCTACCATCCCATCTGATTGAGGGCGTAGTGGTGTGGTTCGCGTCTTCTCGATATTCAGGATTTTACAAATCTCCTGAAACAGATTAGATTCAAAGTTGCGTCCTTGATCTGAATGTAATTCCATTGGGACACCAAAACGACTAATCCAATGTCCTACCAAAATATCGACTATTGTTGTGGTTTCCTGGTTGGGCATCGCGAAAGCTTCTGGCCATTTACTAAAATAGTCCATTATCACGAGAATGTATTTGTTCCCTTTGTTAGTCTCAGGAAAAGGTCCAGCTACGTCCAGTGCGATTCTCTCGAATGGGACACCTACGTTGTACTGTTGCAAGGGTCCTCTAGTTCGACGTTGCGGGCCTTTAGTTGCCGCACACCGGTCACATTTCCTGCACCAATCTTCTACGTCTTCCTTGTAACGACACCAATAAAACCTTTGCCTGACTTTTTCTAACGTTTTGTTAACGCCTAAGTGACCACCTGTGGAGCCGTTGTGCATTTCATGTAGCACTTCTGGAATTCTAATCTTTGGTAAAACTAGTTGTACTCGTGTCGAGGTCCCATTGGTGGATTCCCAAATCCGTTTTAGGACGTCGTTGTCTATCACCAGAGAGTCCCATTGCGCCCAGTAAGCCTTGGTAATCTCTCCCGTACTAGAAATTTGATGCCAATCAGGGCGTTGTCCAACTTCCTTCCATTGCAAAATTGGGGCAATATCTTTGTCATCCTTTTGTTCTCTGCTTATCGTCTCCTCAGACCAAGACGCTGATGCACTTAGCTCCAACCGCCTACAATCCAGGGCACTTGTTTTCCCTTCTACTTTTGTGCAATGCTTGCACTCCTGCTTACAAGGTCGTCGTGATAAAGCGTCAGCATTCGAATGGGCTTGTCCCTTCCTGTGTTGTGTTTCGAAATCATAAGTCTGTAACCTTTCTAACCATCTAGCTACTTGTCCTTCCGGATTCTTGAAGGAAAGTAGCCATTGGAGGGCCGCATGGTCTGTTCTCAACTTAAATCTTTGTCCATACAGATACTTGTGAAAATGTTTAATGGAGTCCACTACAGCTAGCAGCTCACGTCTAGTCACACAATAATTTCGTTCAGCTTTTGACAAACTTCTGCTAAAGTAGGCTACCACTCTCTCGCTACCGTCCACTTCCTGTGATAAAACAGCACCGATCCCTGTATTGCTAGCATCCGTGTCAAGTTGAAACACATTACCTGGTAGGGGATAAGACAACATGGGCGATGAGATGAGAGCCTCTTTCAATTTCTCAAAAGCTTCTTGACAATCTGGCGTCCATTGAAATTGCGTCTTCCTCTCAGTCAATTGGTGAAGGGCTCTAGCGATACTGGAAAAACTGGGTACAAAGCGTCTGTAATAGCTGCAAAGATCCAAGAAGCTTCTGAGCTCATGAAGATTAGTAGGTGTAGGCCAGTGCTTGACGACTTCCGTTTTTTCTGGGTCTGTGCTTACCCCGTCTTTGGATACAATATGGCCCAGATATTTAACTTCCCTCTGAAAGAATGAGCACTTCTTCAGATTTAGTTTCATTCCCGCACTTCGAATACGCTGCATCACTTCCCTCAAGTTATGTATGTGTTCATCAAATGTCTTTCCGAAGACTATAATGTCATCTAGGTAGACCAGGCAAGCATTCCAATTTAAGCCCCGCAAAACTTGTTCCATCAGTCTCTCAAAAGTTGCCGGTGCATTGCAGAGCCCGAAAGGCATAACCGTAAACTGCCATAGTCCGTTTCCCGTGGAGAAAGCTGTTTTCTGTTTGTCATCAGGATGTAAACCTACTTGCCAGTAGCCGCTTTTGAGATCTAGGGTTGAAAATATATGAGCTCCAGAAAGAGTGTCTAATGTGTCATCGATACGCGGCAGTGGATAGCTGTCTTTTTGTGTGACGTTATTTAAAGCCCTGTAGTCAACGCAAAAACGCAGAGAGCCATCTTTTTTCTGAACCAGAACAACAGGCGAGCACCATGGGCTGTTAGACGGCTCTATAATTCCTTGTTCCTTCATTTGTTCCAACATGTGAGCGGCCTCTTGTTGCTTTGCTAATGGTAGTCGCCGTGGTGTTTGCCGGATTGGTCTAGTGTTACCTGTATCTATCCTATGGGTTACCATATTAGTCCGGCCACTTTCATTTTCACTGTCTTGCATGATGTCTTTAAACTCTAGCAACAGTTGTTTAGCTTTATTGTACTCTTCCTCTGACAGATTCTCGCCCACATCTCCAAGCATTAGATCAACTCGAGAGTCACATAACGATGCACTAGCTACAGGGGCCACCGCACCACACGTTGCAATAAGCTCCACTGGGCAACAGGTGGCGATAACATTATTCTTTTGTAGGTTGCAAGCTTGATTGTCAACGTTCATAACGCGAACAGGTACTCTCCTGTCTTCTCTGTTAACAACCAATATTCTCCCAACAGGCAACCTTCTGTATGCTTCCTTTGACTGCTCTATGAGGCTTGTGATAGACATGGGATCGTTGCCTTCTATTGTTCCCCATATGATGGCTTCAGACTGTGGGGGTATGATGGTGTCTTCTGTTACTAAGACCCTCTTAATCTGTTCTTCTTCCATGTTGTCCCCCAGCAAGGGAATTTCTAGATTCCCATATTGTACTGTGCCACCCCCAATGTTCAACGTGAATCCAAATAATTGCATAAAGTCTAGTCCCAGAATACACTCATCCATTATATGGGCGACCAAGAATTCGTGACTAAAACGTTGGTTAGCTATCTCAAAATTTACAAAGGTTTGTCCTAAAATCGGTAACAGTTCACCACTAGCTGTTTTTAGTGAATAGCCACTTGTTTCATGAATCACATGGTTTTCTACGAGACTAGGGTGAATTATTGATCTTGATGCGCCAGTATCTAAGAGAAATCTGCAGAAACGAACTCCTACTTTCCCTTGTACACTCAGACTTCTATTTTTACCTAACACAGCCACTGGGATGATAAGTCTAGGGCTTCCTGTAAATCTCGCTGCCTGTCTCCGCCCCACGAGACCGGCAGAATCTAGTTTTCCTGGTTCTGAGATTGGGCGGTGGCTGCTTGCTGGTTACCCAATCCATCTCTTCCTCTCAGACGGCCTGCATTTCTTCGAGTACAATTCCTTTGAATATGGCCAGGAGCATCGCAATTCCAGCAGCGAAAGACCGACCTGTTCTGCCTGGGCATCTGCTGTGCCCGCCGGTCCTCTATAGTGTCCACCACCTGTCTGATAATATGCGTGAGGTCCTCCTCCTGCACATGGAGCCCCCGACTGAGATAGGTCGTTTTCGCTGTGCCTTTAGCTGCCTCAAAAGATAAGGCGTATATCAAAGCATCGCTCGCCTCTCGTTTCCCACTCAATCGGATAGCCTTCTTCAACTCGGGGTCATGAACACCATCGATAAACGCGTCCGTTACGAGAACGTCTAAGATCTCTTGGGTCAGGGTCGGATAAGCCAAGCGTGCCAGTCGTTCGATGTCTGCCATCAGCTCTTGTAGTGTCTCTCCTGGTTTTTGCTGCCGAGTCTTCAATTGAACCCTATAAACCTCCTTCATGTGTTCATCTCCAAATCGCAATTCCATAGTTCTAACAAGTGCCTCATAATCTTGCTGGTCGCTTACTATCTGGAGCAATTCAGTGGCCTTTCCTCGTAACGCAAGCATTAATCCAGTGGCTTTTTCTTCGTTTGTTCTCCAATTGTTCACTTTTGCAGCCGCCTCAAATTGTCTTTTATAAACTGTCCACGAAACCGTACCATCAAAGAAGGGTGGCTTGACTTTTCCAGTTGCCTCGCTTGACCCTAAATTTACTTTTGTGCCTTTAACCTTGCCCAGCTCAACTCTGACTGCCTGGACCTCGTCGCTAAGGACTTGAATCTTTTGCTCCATCTGCACTGTGAGCTCCGACTTCACTGCAGCGATTTCATCCCTTAGCTTACTTCTGAATTCCTCCATATCTGATTTCTGGCTAGTCGCAATTGTTTGCATTGACACTAGAAGCTCTTTTTTCATTTCACTCAATATTCCGCCGAGATCAGTCTTCACTTCGAACTCGTGAGTGTCCGGGTCGAACCCATCTTCTTTCAAGGCCTCTCTCAGACGGCTAACAAGGGCTTCTTTGTTTCCTGACGCTACGATGTCTCGCCTCTTTAGCTCCTTTCGGATTTCATTAATCTGGAGCTCGTGAAGGCGTTTAGAAGTAGACATTGTAACTAGAGTGGGCGGGGTCCCACTTGTGACACCAGTTGTTACGACTTTGGAGTAGGCTAAAGATAGTTAACTCACCGATTGTCAGGTCGCCGATATTCTTCTCGTTGCAGAAGCACAATCTACTACGAACAGTCAATAATCCAAATAATCGAAACAATTGCACAGTCCTCCTAATCAAAATGTACATACAACTATTCACAAAACCGATTTAAGAAAAGAAACAATCCTCCGTTGAGAAATCCACGATCATAACTCTAGTTCCTTTTTCCTCAACACACTCGCTCAGGTCCGTTTCGCCTCCAAAACATAAACAACAATTCAAAAAGATCTCACGTGGGGAAAAATGGTCAGTCGGGGGGGGGACAAGTTTACAACAATATATATACATATTAGATTACTTAATCTGTTTCCATGATTTCTTGGTCACAATGGTTTAGTCCGGCGCTGTTATTTAGTGTTTGTAAAATGTTTGCTTGTAAAATGTTTTACAATGTTTCGAATGTTCCTTCAGAGTTGAAGATAGTTTACTTCTTAGTCCAAACCTTCCGCAGGACAAGGGGATGTGAGCGGGCAGGGTTTGACAGTCCAGCGCGCAGCCATCCGTAGCTAGCTGTGAAAACTTCTTCTCACCCCCCCCCTCTTGTTTTTTTTTTTTGGGTGACTCCGCAGAAATAAGAGTGATCTTTCCTTTACTTCTTGCTTCTCGTCCAAACTCTAGAGGGAAGAAGAGAATTATATATATAGCTATTATCATGTAAAAATGCTATGCAGTATCTTTGTATGTAGCAATATCAAACCTTGGTTAGGTCAGTAATAGAATATGCATCCTCTGTTTGGTACCCTTCTATTTAAGAAAACATTAAGAAACTGGAACAGACACAAAATAGAGCCGAGAGAGACGAATATTCACATTTAACTAGAGTAACACCTTTAGTAAAATCACTAAATTTAGAAAGCCTTCAGGACAGAAGACTCAAAAGTAAAGTGGCAATTATACATAAAACACTGAACAATAATATTCAAATACAAAATAAAATTTAATAAAATACTCGCAAAGACGCTAAAATAAAGTCAGATGTGCTGTCTCTTATGCAAATTCCCCAGTGCTATTAGGGAATGAAATGGGTTGCCTGAATCAGCCAGGGAAACCAACGGTTTAACATGATTTAATTCGTTGATTAACATGCATGACGCAATCATCATTTTTTCTTTGAAGTAACATCAGCATTTTAAAAGATAAGACAAGATAAGATATTGCTTAGTTCCCCCTTTGCGTGGGGGCCCCGCAAAAAATAATTCCAGGAACATTTTCCAATTATTTTGAAGAAAGAGCAAAGCATAACATTTGCCTCATTTTGAACACAAGGTGCCCCAAATCTAAAAAAAGGCCTAGGGCCCTATCAAGTCTGTACTTCTTTAGAGAAGCTGAATAAAAAAAACAAATGAATTTGAATAAGAAAAATACATTAACTGGCTCAGTGGCAATATGTATGACTCCTTTACAGTACAAGCTGCTCGTTGTTCATCTAAACAAGCAAATTGACTTTGTAATTGTATACACTTAAATTGTTTTATTTAGATGGTAAATTCATGCATTCATTTTAGAGGGCCATTCCACCAATATGCTTACACATGAACATAAAAGAGGCTTACACATCAATATAGAAGAGACATCAACATACGATGCTTACACACCTATACGGATCGTGCACTTCAATGGAGAACATGCTTACATGTGAAGAAACCTTTAGTATTCTATATGACAGGACTGTGAACAGAATAGAACATAATAGAATATCAATGTTGAACATGGCTTTGAGTATTATTTCACAACTTTAATGTTTCTTAACGCGATATTGAGTTAGGTAATGGTGAGAATTTTCGGCAGAATTTTAGGGTAATTCTGAATGACAGCATGGGGCAGCCACCTGTGTTACTCTAATGTTATTGTTTACGTTCCCCAGTAACCCCAATGTTGATTCTTTAAAAATATAAATAATAAACCTAACTCACTTCAAAGCAATGCTATTTTCTTCCTAATCATGAAGTGGTGTCAATTGAAGAAGTTTCTATTTAGTTGTTAAACTTTTGTCTGTTTTCGATTTTCTACTTATTATTTTCCTTTCTGTTTAAAAAAAAAAACATTTAATGAGTTGTATCTTTTTGTTTTCATCTTCCTTTTTCTATGTCTAAAGATGTTTCTTTTTTTCTCTTTCCCTCTCTTTCTTTCTTTCTTTCCTACCTTTCTTTTTGTTTTTCATTTCAGAGTTGTTATTTTTAGACGACAAAATGTGCCCCTCACATAGCACCCAATCCAAAAGGGTGCAACAAAACCACCTAAAAGCTCAAAACTCAAGAAAACATTAAGAAACTGGAACAGACACAAAATAGAGCAGTGCGATTCATAACAAACGAATATTCACATTTGACTAGAGTAACACCTTTAGTAAAATCACTAAATTTAGAAAGCATTCAGGACAGAAGGCTCAAAAGTAAAGTACTTAAAACACTGAACCATAATCTTCAAATACAAAAACAAAATTTAACAAAATACTCAGAAAGACACCAAGATATAGGCTCATTCCTTGTTCCATATGCTAGGACAAATTTGTACAAATGCTTTTTCTTCCCTAGTGCTATTAGAGCATAAAATGTTTTGTTTGTTTGTAAAATGTTTTACATGTTTCGGATGTTTCTTCAGAGTTGAAGATAATTTACTTCCTAGACCAAACCTCCCGCAGGACGACGGGGGATGGGAGCGGGCAGGGTTTGAACCCTCGACCGTCGATAAATCCGAACGACAGTCCATCGCGCAAACCACACGACCAGGCTGCCATCATAGCATGGAATGGGTTGCCTGAGCTAGATAGGAAGACCAGTGACTTGGAAGAATTTAGATCATTGGTTAATATGCATGACTAAATGCATGACGCGTAGGACGTAATCATCTTCTTTTTTGAAGTAAGGTCTGTATCATATAAGATAAGATAAAAAAAAAAAGTACTCGTGTACAAAAGTGTAACGCTGAATGTAGAAAGAAAGGCGCCGAAATCTCTTGTCCCACAGAACCATCTCGCCTCAACTCTGAACTATACAAGCTCTTAATAAGATTACATGCCACGTGACATGACCAACAGATCGTAAAACAAAATCTCTCAACAGCTGGCTCGTTGCGCAATCAAAAAGTGAAACAAAATTCATTACGACATGCATTATTCACCACAATTTAAAGGGAAATGACATATAATTAATATTTCTCTAACACAGTAACGGAACCTGTTGTCTGTAACGAACTAATGCCTCTAGCTTGTACGCAACGCTCTCGGCTTATAACTTCAATGCAAGTTTGTTTATAACTGATACTGTTAATAACATTAGAACTGTACTTACTGTTACAGTAACCTGTAATTGTCATAATGCCTTGATCAACAAAGGTATCTCTATTAGGCTGCTGATTAGACTAACTAAGGACTGGTTTCTTGTACACTATTCTACGCTTATTCCCGTTAACTATAAGAGTTAGGCTTTGACTACAGGGTAGAGTTTCTAGTAGGAAAGATTTTTACTACTCTGGGTATTGTAGACTTGAGATTACATGTTAAATAAAAGATTGTTCTTTAGTTCTGAGTTCATGCAAGACATCTTTTGTGATCCTGAGTGAAATCCTTCTTCTTTAAAGACCATGTGATTTATAGGGCAGTTGCCGTAAAGATGATGTTTGTTTGGCTGATAGTTAATGAGTGTGCCATGTGGCCATTAAAACAATCAACCGCATTTACTTTCCCTATTCAATATCTGGGCGGACTCAGGGGTGTCGTGAAAATCTGGAAATTCAAAGTCCCTGCAATCACCTAGTTTCGAACCATAGACCCCCTCGGTTGAGAAGCCCAGGAGCTGGCAACCCTAAGGCAGTTTGCAGCTCTAAGTGCTACACCCTGGCAGAACCTGCGACGCCGCTGACCCCCAGACTGTATCGGCACTGCCGTTCCTTTGGATACAACAGCTGCGTTGTGAGGGGGCATTGAGATGATCCATAGACGCTTCGCGACTGAAGGAGGTCATAAAATATGGGATGTGTGGTTGAGAGATCAAAACCGCTTAGCCACCAAAGAAAGGGCCACTAGTTCGAATCCGCGACTGAAGGAGGTCATAAAATATGGGATGTGTGGTTGAGAGATCAAAACCGCTTAGCCACCAAAGAAAGGGCCACTAGTTCGAATCCCGATTCGAGTTGTGTCTGGTGAGAGGCTAAGGGCAGCACGGGTACCCCCCTCCGCCACCTGGTCCACTAAAGAGATAGCTATAAGCTATAAGCACGAAAGACACGCGCTACATGAAAATATTGAAAAAGAAATTGATATTGTCTTCTGATCGATTCTTTGTCCTGCCTCTCATCTTTCTCCTGATACTGTTCATTGTAAGATCTCTATGATGTCGCGACATAGTAGTATCACATGATCGTTTCATGATTATGTTTACTGAGTTCTCAATTAGAGGCACAGCTTCCTGTTAGCTGCCTGAGGTCGAAATCCTATTCCGTAAAATTGTTGTAAAATGTTAAACGTGTTTCGGATGTTCCTTCCAAGTTGAAGATAATCTACTTCCTAGTCCAAGCCTCTCGCAGGACGATCCGGGATGGCAGGTTAGGGTATGAACCCAGGACAATCGAGACAAGAGTCCTGCGCGTAAGCCGCAGACCAGGCAGCCATCCGAAGGCGAGAAGACTATCTTTTTTTGGCGACCTCAACCGAGAATGTCGTAAAAGAGGTGACCTCTCTCGTAACACTTTAAAGACCCACATCATCGCCAGTTTGGACGTATTGGGAAACACGTGACATTAAACAGCTTTCGAAAGAGAAAAAACAAAACTTTTGAGAAAAAAAAACGTTTTAATCAACCCAAGCCAGACAGTTATTATCGTTGAAGGTGGCAAAATAATTGGGTCACAGCTGGGTCTCTGCGTATCCAATGAAATGACTGCACTCTTACTTAATCTTAGTACTCGCAGATAAACCGTATATTTTTAGGAAGATGAAGTGAACAAATCTGATGACTCCCAGAATTAACTCATTAGGTCTTGTCGATATGAGCCCCCCCCCTCCCCTCGTGCTTGACATCATGATTGTTTGTGTGCTTTGTTGCTAGGTTAAAAAGTACACACTGTCTGTGAGTCGATGTACCTCTTCTGTGACTTTCGGTGCGTGGCGCTCAATGTAATTGGCCACATTAACACGAGCGTGGGGCGCTAGCATAAGCAGTGCAGTTTGGAATCTCTAGCACTTGCATCAGTGGCGTCACTACGGTGGTGCGGAGGTGCGATCCGCACCGGTTGACACCGACCCTAGTAATGCCACTTACTTGCATTATGTAGTAACCAGGAACTCATAAACACTGACTTGTGATTCCCAGGCAAATTATGGATGTTAATGTTGGGGAATTAGGCCTAGTTTAAAACTTGTAGCGAATTAGGCAAAGACCAAAGTTTAATAGAGCTTTAGGCCTAGTTTAAGACTTGTAGCAAATTAGGCAAAGACCAAAGTTTCATAGAGCTTTAGGCCTAGTTAAAAACTTGTTGCAAATTAGGCAAAGACCAAAGTTTAATAGAGCTTTAGGCACAGTTTAAAATTTGTTAAGCATTGGGCGTAGTCTAAATTTCGAAAGGGGGCATTACATCCAGTCAGTGCCGTTAATAAAGTTTAATTACCCAGTACGGCAGATCCTCTTGATTTCTCTCCCCCCCCCCCATTTAAAAGACGCTATCTATTATTTTTAATCTTCTCCATGTCTTCATTATTAAAGAATTGCTGTCATCTCTCGCAGCTAGAAGTGTAGAAAAAAAAAAAGGACTCTTTCTTGGTGAGCTGAAAGGTGGTCGGCGTGAAAGAAAACGCTTTTAAGACCAGCTTACGTCGCCAGCTTGCTTTAAGTGACACCTCAAGAGAGCACCTGGCAGCAGGCGGCTTTCGAACGAGACAGCTGGAGGTTTATTACCAAGACCGCGGAATACACATTTGAGACGAATAGGAAATCTATAGCCGAGGACGAATAGGAAATATAAACTGACAAATGTCAGACAACGGTTAGATCTACGATGGATGTAACCAAATATGTAGGTCTCACAGTGGCGTAGCTAGGGATTTGGGGGCCTGGGGCATGACCTTTTTAGAGGCTCCTGAATTTTGTCATTTGACATCATGACATGAGAAAATGTACCTAGTAAATATATATATATATATATATATTCTAAATTCAAATTGGTACAGTATACAAGTAAAATAAAAAAAAATAATCATTAAGACTCTTTTTATGAATAATACCGTTGTTTATTGGCGAAATAATGTCAATTGATATCGCCTCGTGATTCCTACGCAGCACAGGCATCTATAACATCAACTAGATAAATGCTCTCAAGTATTTTTTTTTTACTCCACGTAAATAGTAAGACTGCATGGCAATGGCGGAATATTTAATATTTAATGTAAAAAAATTGAATCTTCATTTGGGGACCCCCTAAAGTGGGATCCTGGGGGGGGGAAGTTCGAATTTGGACCCCTCACCCCACCCTAGCTACACCACTGAGGTCACAGCTAGTGTGTTACAAAGCAGGCGTTTAAAAGTGCGTTGCCTACTAAGATCTAGTAAATTTGATTCATGCTGGTCAACAGTTTACATTAAGTTCAAGGTTATCGTATAGTAGGTCAGCATTCTATCAGAATAACACAATTTCAATTTACATTTAAAGCACAGTAGTTAGTATTTGTTTATGAAGGTAAAATGTCTTGGTTTTACTGACTAGCTCAGGAAATAGGAACTTAATACAAACTGGAAGCAATGTTTCATGCCCTTCACAGCTTAATGCCCCTTACGGTCCGCACCACCCACACCTGGGGCATTACGGTTTGCTGAAAATCGCTGCTAAACTTATTAGAATGTTTAAACATACTTAATAGTACGATGGGGCGTCATTCTGATCATTTCCATTGATTGATTACCTACTAAGGAAGAAACTAGAGCTTTTGTGGAGCCATCTTGTCACAGATGAAAGGTCTGGTGTGTGTGTGAGAGAGAGAGAGAGAGAGAGAGAGAAACAGACAGAGAGAGAGAGAGAGAGAGAGAGAGAGAGAGAGCGAGAGTTTTTGAGAGAAATAGAGAGGGTGTAGTCGATATTGAAAAGTTAGTTAGTGTGTGTGTGTGTGTGAGAGAGAGAGAGAGAGAGAGAGAGAGAGAGAGCTAGCTTTTGAGAGAAATAGAGAGGGTGAAGTCGATATTGAAAAGTTAGTAAGTGTGTGTGTGTGTATGAGAGAGAGAGAGAGAGAGAGAGAGAATGGTGAAAAAGCTATATGAACTATCTACCTGCAGCCTATAAACATTACATTTCTACCTGTACTCAGGTACATTCGTCTGTCTCTCCTCCCTACCCCCGCCCTCCGTGCAGAGAGAGAAAAACTTCTCATAAGAGAGTCAGTTACCATTGGACGACCACTAATAAGCAAACAAGAGGGTTAGGGTTACGAATACGATTTTTTTTTTTTCTTTCCTGTTATCATGATCACTCTTCCGCCCATTCGAATGGTTACACTAGACTTTATTAAAATGATCTTAAAGGTGGAACAATAAAGGGAGGTAAACTGATTGGTTCGCGTTTTTTTTGAGGATTAACATGGTTATCTCCCGTACACCTCACTGCTCATTCCTTGTTTATGGCTAAGATACATCTGCACGCGAATTGGATTACAAAATGGATAGGATAGAGACTCACAAAGGCGGACACACAGAAGAAACATTCAAACGAGTAAAACAAGATCACACAGATTCAGAGGCGGACCTCCAAATAGGGTCCCAATGATCTCTAGCTCGCCTCGCTAGTCTACAGGGAGACATATCCTCTAGTAGCCCGCATAATTAATAAAGATATGATCCTTTTACCCACCAGTAATTTTGTTATTACAAAGCTTATATCAAGTTACTCTGTCTGTATGTCTGTCTGTCACAGAGTTTGAACATGTTTCTTCAACCGTTTCCCGTTCTTGGATCAAGTTAAAAGTGA
This sequence comes from Biomphalaria glabrata, assembly GCF_947242115.1. NCBI lineage: Eukaryota > Metazoa > Mollusca > Gastropoda > Planorbidae > Biomphalaria > Biomphalaria glabrata. The sequence goes on along the minus strand of NC_074711.1, from coordinate 5,943,727 downwards.
GCTCAACCTGGAAAGAGGTGAATCAGTTTAAAAAAAATTAAACAATAAGTTAATTAATTGTTTGTGATTAGTTATTTTGTTTGATTTCGAAATAAAGGAAATAAATGCTACTTAAGGATATATATATATATATATATATATATATATATATATATATGGATTTAGACCACTTATTACGTTTTGACACGTTTTTTCTCCCACTTCCCATTCTGGGATCAAGTTGACATTTTGTATAATTATTCATAGTCGATAACAATACAGGAATCAATCCAAAAAATGAACCAATTAGTTAATCATTTATTACTAATTAATTAATGTTTTTATATAACAGAAAGGGAGATAAACCCTGTAATTATCTAAACTTAATTAATAAATAAAGTAGGTTTTTTTTGTTTTTAAAAAAATATTACAAAATATTTGACGGGCCGTGTGGATGAGATTGTCGTTTGTTAGTAGCTTCAGGCATCTACTGACTAGTCCAGCTAACCTTTGACCTTTGTAGCTGTTTGTAAACGTCGTGTTCAACAAACAGATTTCAATGTAGAGACACAAGAGAAATGACAAGATATCGAACAATTTCAAATAAATTTCAAGTCATTCCAGAGACTACAATGGAACCCACGTGGTTCTGTCCAATAAACCCACGTGGTTCTGTCTCGTGGTTCCAAGTCAAACTCCATTTCATCAGCCGATTACACCTTTTTTATCATCCTCTGCATAAATGCAACTCAAGGTAAACGTTACATCAGAATACATCATCAATACAAACACTCACTAACTCTCTACAACAGGCTGGATTGAGCCTTTCACTAGACCGGAATCGGCCCGTGGGTAGTGTTTAACGCTCAGCACTGATCTGGACGTTAAACTGAATTGTTTGTCATGGGCGTTATTTCTATTAATCCATCTACCGCCTACTCGTTCAAGTTACTTAACTGCAGTCAATGCAGCCGACATCCCTTACGTCACTTGTGGTGGTAAATGCCTCTGCATAAAGTTAATAAAAAAAGGGGGATGGGGGGATAATGGTTGACAATCTGTTACAAAGAGTAACCTGAGCCTGAACTTCTGCTGCCTCAGGGAGGCCTGGTCAATACACGAGCACAAACGCTGAAAACAAATAAATTTAAGGAGTCATCCACTTATGACGTCCCGATTTGCCATGGCGTTGACGCGTTGTTCCTGTTATTCATTGGATCTCAAAAGTGTGTTAGCTGATACTTCACAAACATTGGGCTCTGTACAATACTGGAGCCTTAATAAATGAGCTGCATCGAATGTTCATGTCATATAACCTAACTGTCTGAAGCAACAGTCTAATAAAAGGTCAAAGCTCACATTTTAGGATAACGATATTTCGTATTAACGTTGGTTATTAATTAGAGTCTGACTTCCGTCGTAGATGCGAAAAGAGCCTGGTCTCGTGCAGCGCTGTTACCGGTCGAAATGAATTGCTGAGATGCATCTGACGTCACAGGATATGCCAGTAATGTAGCCTTGTGGGTAACGAATATCTAATAAACATGACATGCCTGCTCTAGAGTGCAATTGTTATCAACAGTAGAAGATGAAGAAAGTAAACCAGGTCAAGTCCGATGTTAACCCTGGAACATGTGTTGCTGCTAGGCGTCATTGCCTTGTCGGAAGTCCGTGGTTTGAGTCCTTGCTGGAGCCTGTATTTCATCCTATTTTCTTTACTTTCTTCTTTCCATTATCATTATAGCCTAGTGCTGCTATTATTATGTACTACGTGTCATAATTATTTAGTATTTGTTTCAGGACTAAAAGTTTCCAAATGCCTGATTTAAAAATAAAAAGTACCCCTTTCAGACTTTGCGATCTATAGGGAAGATGATGTTAAGATCAACTGTTTATTAGGCCAACGATTAACGAGCAGGGTCTCATGTGGCTAGTACAACGATCAACCACATTTACTTTACTCAACTTAAGTCTGGTACCCATTGGAGTTGGGTGAATTCAGGGGTGCCCTTAAGATCCCAAAAATAAAAAAAAATCTCAGTCTTCACCGAGATTCAAACCTGGGACATAAGGTTTGGAAGCCACTGCGCCCCCATTGATTTTGAAAGGCTCAAATTTTGTTATGAGGGTTGACTGCCGAAGTCTTTCTCGTGTTGGGGTTTAGCTGAAAGGCAGATGAAGTTTGGGTTTAGTGTTTTCCAAGGAGTATAAGCCTTCATACTGTAGCTTTTGTTATTCTTTTGTCGTTTTATGGCGGCGACCCACATCATTGGCCTCCTTCAGGAGTAGAACGACTATGGTTCATATCGAACACATTTTCATATGGCTGTGGAGCCCTATATTGGAGAGACTCCCGTCCATATATATTGCAGGTCAAGGTAGCTTTCGCTTTGGTGGTAGAGGAGCTGGACATTTTTTGTATGGTACGCTTTTCTTCCAGAGCTAAGGCCCATGTTTTCTCGCAGTCCATAGCTTTCTTGGTTACCGTCTCTCTCCAACTAGTGCGGTCTAAGGCTATGTCTTCCCATTTGTCAGCATCAATATTCACTGATTTTAAATCTCATTTTATCACATCCACGTAACGGAAAGGTGGGGGGGGGGGAGTAAAAAAAATTGATCGGGTGATTAAAGTTCACTTTCGGCATCGTGTTTCAAAGTGTTACTTGTAATTATGTCCCGTTCAATTTTTTTGTTCTAATTAAATCGACATGTATTGAAGTCGCAAACAGCAAATGAGTTCTAAAAGACAAAGCTGAAGAACTCTTACAAATGTCTCGGAGCCCATATTTGAGACACAAAAGAGAAACCCTTTCAGAAGACACGCGCAGACGGGAATAGAGAACTTAAATAGACCCCTGGTGGACAAAGGGTTTGTCTGCATGAGATGTCGCAAAATATGAAGGTCGCAGCTGGGTCTGTGTGATGAGGTGGAGTACAGCACTGAACCTTAGCCCGAAGACTATGTCCTAGAATTCAAAGGGCTAAGGGACAAGACTTAGCCTGAACAACGACGTCAGAAAAGGATGATTCTCTCCCTTTTTTTTAAACTCGCACTCATGTCTCTTTGACTGAAGTGAACTGTACTAGTTGGGACAATAATACAATGGACAACAAAACAACAACTCTAAATAATGATTGCGTATTGTGTTTTGAAATGGTGGGGGGGGGGTGAGTATTCTTATTAGCACTCTGGTAGCAGCTGTTTGGTGTTTGATAAAGGAAAGTAAATGTACAGTTGTACTGTCACGCCTCGCAAAGAGCATAAATCTAGTACCTCCCATAAAAAAGAATAGAGAAGCAGTGCTTGGACTTTCCGGAAGGTTTGTTTGTTTTTTCCATCAGTTTCAAACTCCATTTGGGAAGATGCTTGTCTCAACAGATTCGGTCATAGATCAAGTCTGCCCGAAGCATCAAATTATTTAGTTATTACTTCTCATAATTTATCAAACAACCAACGCTACAAAAATGGATTTAGCTCAAGAATCTGGTGGTAAAGAATCTGAGGATCAGGCCTAGGGGCGTACTGGCTATATAGGCTTTCAGGAAAATGCCAGATGGGCCGGTACTCAAATGGGCTTGTAGGGTCATCGAAAGGGCCGCATGGATGCCATTTTTACAAGTATTTAATTGAATGGTTAAAAGTTTGATTTTATTCTCTTATAAACGGGATCATCTGAGCCTCATGATAAAAAAAATCTCTTACAGACTCTTCAGTGTAATAATAATTTAATGTAACACATTTTCTGAACTAATGCCATAGCCTACATCCGTAGACAGTTCTATTAGGGTCTACACACTTAGTGAGTAAAAGCAATATTAGACATATATTTCACATAAGGATATGGTGTTCACTGTATGCATCATACAGTGACTTTCAGTACAGGTAGACGTAGAATTGGTGGCCCATCATATAATATACAAGTTATGGGCCGGATAGTATAGAAATACCCGGGCCGATTATGATACCCAGTCCACCCCTGCTTAAGCCGGTAATCGTCTTAAAGTAGTAAGCTCTGATTTTCGTTGGCTAGGGTAATAGGTTTAGGACATTGGTTGGCTAAAGTAATAGGTTTAGGACATAGGTTGGCTAAAGTAATAGGTTTAGGGCATAGGTTGGCTAGGGTAATAAGTTTAGGACGATGGTTGGCTAAAGTAATAGGTTTAGGACATTGGTTGGCTAAAGTAATAGGTTTAGGACATTGGTTGGCTAGGGTAATAAGTTTAGGACAATGGTTGACTAAAGTAATAGGTTTAGGACATTGGTTGGCTAAAGTAATAGGTTTAGGACATTGGTTGGCTAGGGTAATAGGTTTAGGACATTGGTTGGCTAAAGTAATAGGTTTAGGACATTGGTTGGCTAAAGTAATAGGTTTAGGACATAGGTTGGCTAGGGTAATAAGTTTAGGACAATGATTGGCTAAAGTAATAGGTTTAGGACATTGGTTGGCTAAAGTAATAGGTTTAGGACATTGGTTGGCTAGGGTAATAGGTTTAGGACATTGGTTGGCTAAAGTAATAGGTTTAGGACATTGGTTGGCTAAAGTAATAGGTTTAGGACATATGTTGGCTAGGGTAATAAGTTTAGGACAATGGTTGGCTAAAGTAATAGGTTTAGGACATTGGTTGGCTAAAGTAATAGGTTTAGGACATTGTTTGGCTAAAGTAATAGGTTTAGGACATAGGTTGGCTAGGGTAATAAGTTTAGGACAATGGTTGGCTAAAGTAATAGGTTTAGGACATTGGTTGGCTAAAGTAATAGGTTTAGGACATTGGTTGGCTAGGGTAATAGGTTTAGGACATTGGCTTGCTAAAGTAATAGGTTTAGGACATTGGTTGGCTAGGGTAATAGGTTTAGGACATTGGTAGGCTAAAGTAATAGGTTTAGGACATTGGTTGGCTAAAGTAATAGGTTTAGGACATTGGTTGGCTAGGGTAATAGGTTTAGGACATTGGTTGGCTAAAGTAATAGGTTTAGGACATTGGTTGGCTAATTTTTTAGACCTAAGACATTGGTTGTTTTGGTGATTTGTAATGTCTACACTAAAGGCCCTAATAGTGGCTTGATTGTTTGGTTTGATTCCTTTGTTTCCTTGTATGACTCTGTTGTATGGTTGTATTATTTGGTTTTATTATCTGGTTTTATTGTCTGGTTTTATCATTTTTTTCATTTAATCCTGTGTACTCCCAGGGGAGCATAGGGCCGCAACCACACCTCTCCACCGAACTGGTTTTATATTCTGGTTTTATTATCTGGTTTTATTGTCTGGTTTTATTGTCTGGTTTTATTGTCTGGTTTTATTGTCTGGTTTTATTGTCTGGCTAGATTGTCATTATGAATTTATCATAAGCAATTAGTTTTATCTCAGAGTACAATGAAAAGATTAGTACAGTTATTTCAGCATTAATCATTACATAACGTCTGGCGCTATGTTGTTTATATAATATAAAGCCATGGCTGTCCGCGTGCTCTTTTCAATCTACCATTTCGTGTGCACGAGTCTAGAAAAAAAAAAGTGATCGATGATTAATTTAACATATTGATGTAAATAAGTCAGTCTACCGTAGGTCACATCGACCCTGCAGCGATGAGATATCTGGCAAGATCAATGAATGCCATCAGGCAACGTGGCTCAAAATGTGGAAGTGACCTCCAAGAGGCGAGGAGAAAAAAAACAACACAAGAAACTAACGCCAGATCTGTCGTCTGCTCGATTGAAGACAAAGGTGTCGTCCGTAACGAGGGAGCGTAGGTACCAAAATGGCTTATGAGATAGGCGTCGTCACAGAAATGGAAAATAAAGGTAATATTATGACTTATGGCAGGGGGAGAAGACATTGGCGTCGTCATTGAAAGGAAACAGAGGCGTCACCACTCTAAAGAATCTGTTGAGTCTCGTTAGGCAGTTATAGTTATATTAATAAACTTTTTTTTTTGTACAAGATGTTATTCATCACTGTAACATTAACTTGAGACAGTCAATTTGACCTACCTTTTATACATTAACTCAGTCCGTCCGTCTGTCTGTCTGTCCGTATGTCTGTCTGTCTGATACAAATATGGACAAATTTGTTTCTCCCTCTTCCCATTTTCGGATCAAGTTGAAATTTTGCAGAATTATTCATAGTCAATGACACCAAACATGAACAATACAAAAATTAAACAATTAGTTAACAAGTAAGCTGTAATTGAAAGTGCGCCCGCATGGAAAAATGTACTAAGCTAAGGTAGATAAACTTACCGGTATCTATTGTTCACAGCCGTCTCATACTTCTGTGCTACTGTGAACTGCATTTAGTTTAAAGAGTGGTATTAGTCTGCGCGAGCCAATTATCATTTTTAAAATACTCTGCGCAAGCTGGAGGCAGTGCAGTAATTAGTTATGTAGTATATTTTTGTTTTAATAGTATAATTTTTATTATTATTATTATTATTTAGTAAAGTAAGGGTTTGATTCAATGGAGGTGTTACACATCAAAGAAGTGTTTTTTTTTTTTAATTTCTTTTTCCTTTTGTGTGAGATTTATAATCCAGATTGGAGAGGCTCGTGAAGCTTTATTTGTACTGGGGACTATTTAAAAAAATAATGATACAGAAATAAAAATTACAGACAAAAAAAAAAAAAAAAAAAAGAGGTAGATAAACCGTGAAATAATGAGAGATACGGCAGCGTTTGAATGTGTTTATTAACTATTAATTAATTACCAATAGTCAATTAACCAATTGGTTATATTTTTAAAATTGATTATTGTATTGTCAGGTAAAAGAAATAATTGTGCGAAATTTCAGCTTGATCCGAGATTGGGTGTGAGAGCAATAACGTGTACAAACCTTTTTGACAAACAAACAGACAAATTGATTTGATATAAGCTTTGTAACATAAAGACGAAGACTTGGACCCCTGTAATGAAACTTTGGACCAGACGGCTCTGACCATTACACGAAGTCTGGCCTTGATCAGTGCTAAAAAAATCACATTGCGACTAAGGTATCAGGAAAGACAATTCAAACTCAGTATTTACAAAGAACAGAAAACATCTTGACGACACCTATTCAAAAGAAGCCCCGCAATGTCAATTAGTTTCCAGCACACAATAGCTTCCTCTGGTATCTCAGCTCATCGCGGGCATTCAACAAGGGATCGATACTGTCCACCCAGATAATCGAGGTATTGTGACATAGTTTATAGCCCAGATGGTCGTTTACGACTCGTGCGATAGCAGCATCGATTTTTATATTGCAATCCATCGTTACTACCTGGTATCGGAGGCCTAAGTATGCCTATCGGACGCAGGGTCAGATTCGTTGATAAGCTTTATAGAAATATTCGCATGAGTGTAAACTTTTTATCAAACTTCAGCAAACCACATCGAGAGACCAATAAAAATAAAAAAACTGTTACTATTTTTAGTGCTCTCTGTCTGTTCGTCTGTTCGTCGGCTTGTCACGTTAAGAAATCAACAATAAATGCTACTGAAAATTTAATTTCAGTATCATCTGTATCGTGATTTTAAACTTAATTATGCAAAAAAGTATGTTACATATTATGTGCTCGCCATGGATGTGGCAAAATATGTAGGTCACAGCTGGGGCTGCGTAGCCGCGGGAAATACTGTATTCCTCATTAATCTTCGGACTCGAAGACAAGACTTAGTATTAATACTATTATTATGTAAAGTTTCCCTTTCAGACCTTGTGGTCTATACGATGTAAAGGTCATCTGTTTTGTGGCCTACGGTTAACGAGGGTGTCATGTGGCCAGCACTACGACAAACCGCCTTTACATTTCCCCAACTAATGTCAGGTACCCATTAGAGCTGGGTTGACCCGAAGATCCCGAAATTAAAAATTCCAGTCTTCACCAGGATTCGAACCCCGGACCCCAGTTCGGAAGCCAAGCGCTTTACCGTACTTAGTAAAATATAGTCTAATGAATATAGTAAAAATGCCTAATATGTGTTTATAGAATTAACTACTAGTTTGGGCTTCCGAAAGCTTGCACTTTTGCTATTTGAAAAACATTATAACAAATGAGCATACATATTTTGTGCTGGTTTAATAGTAGATGAAGAATAGTGGTCTGAGGTTATTGAATTTTTGTTAAGAGTTGTCACTGACACATGACATTTTCCTCTGACATTTTCTTAACTCAAAGGTACGCATATTTCTTCATATTTACCTCACTACTGCAATAGGACACTAGTGAGGTACCGCATAATAAAGCGCTATTGAAATATGACTTCACCTTCGAAACCTACCTCTCTCTGACGTGCAATGTTTATCAAACAACTGGCCCGTTGTGGCCGCTTGGAATTTGTCTGAAAACACAAACTCCCTTTTCTTTTTTTTTTCTTCAGCTTATTGCAGCCTACGTCGTTTCTCGCAGCGTTGAGTGTAATGTCATTTTACAGCTGTAGAGTGAAACATTCTTTGTGTGTGTCTACATATATATATGTATGTGTGTGCGTCTGTTGTGAGTGTGTTCTTATGTGTGTTTTTCTGAACACATAGCTTCCGTTTTGAACACTGTTCAAGCCAGAAGTTCAATCATCTTCAATAAAATTCCAGCCCTTTGCTCTCACAATCAATCAGAGGCGGCCCCCCGATAACCCATAACCCTAACCCAATCATCTGTCGCTTAACTCAATTGCTTGGTCATTAAGGGAACGCTGAATCCAGAGCTTGAACAGAAATTCCTACGCTATTACAAACGCTGCTCCCTCGTCTGCGTTAAAAAAAAAAAAAGAAAAGAATTCAATGGACTACTTTCTGTTGACTCACGCAATCGTCTGCTGTTATAAGAAATTTTAGAGCAACAGAGTTATTGCTCTTTCCGCTTTAGAATTATAGTTCGTGAGTGAAATATACCTTTTCGTATATAGAACGTAATAGAACTGGTTGAAACTTATTAATACTCTGTTTAACAAAGAGAGACACAGAGGGAGGACATATCTATTCTTTTTTTTAAAGTATAAAAGCTACTCAATTTTCCTGAAAGCATAATATACTATAAACCAATCGCTTAAGATCTCCTCACTATCCTCTAGGACACACAAGCACACACACACACACTCTCTCTCTCTCTCTCTCTCAATATCGTGAACACTGCAATGATCCTTAATTTTGGGAATCGAAGACATTGCCATTATGACATTAAATACTTTCAAGATCTTGTGATAAATTTGTTAGCTACCGTCTAATTTATTGTACTTTTATTTGAGAAAAGAGTCCTTGTAATCAAAAAACCATTTTCCAATAAAGAAGACCCAAACAGTCACGCAGCTCTCGACTATCAAATAAGCACAATTTTTTTCACATGTGTCATTAGCTTACATTTTAGTGTTCAGCTTAAATGCTTTCTATTTTTTAAAAAAATTGCCTTTTCTAGACTGCTTAAAGTTCCTTTGCATAAAAAGTTGAATAACGGGAGTTTTTTTTTGAACATTGTTTCACGTCCTAACACGAAAGTCTACCCAACTGTAGTGGGGTTCCTGACATTGGTTTGGGAATGTAAAGGCGGTTGGTCGTTGTGCTGGCCACATGATGCCCTCGTTAATAGACGACGATAAAAGCAGATATCTATACATCGACTGCCCTATAGATCGCAAGGTCTAAAAATGGTTCTTAATCAGAAAAAAAAATGAAAATAGACGCAATGAGATAGTCAGACATTAACCAGCAACAATACAAGATAATTTATTGTAACGTTTTGGACTTACAATTTAAAAAATAAAAAAAAGTTTTTTTTTTAAATAACTGTTAATTTTATTAGGTCGAATCTTCTAGGCAAAGAAAAAAAATTGAACAGCATTTAGTCTATACTTAATCTAAGTTATTGATTCACATGCATGACAAGATTGACCTAGATCACTCGTAGGACGTAATCCTCTTCTCTTTTTGAAGTAACGTCTGTATCTTATAAGATAAGATAAGATATTGCCACTTTGTTCGCTATCAAGAAGTTATTAGAAGAAGGAGAAGGAAAGATTATCTCAAAGTCGGGTTGTCCACAAACATTCATAATCACGGTGAGACTTACGAATTTGTTTTCTTCTAATGATTACATTAACATTTTTTTTACACAATACAAAGACAAGACAATGTGATGAAGATTTCTGAGTTTGTCCTAATAGACCTCATTCACCAATAGTAATTAACACATACCCATAATTTCAATGCAATATACAGACTTACAGCTTAAAGCTATCTATACAAAAAAATATGTATCTAAGACTGCTCTAAAATTACGTGCATAAAAGTTGAATCACAAGTCTTATTAATATCTTAGACATTTTAGAGTGAAAAAGAGACAAAGAGGTAGAGAAAGAGAGAGAGAGAGAGAGAGATAGTGAGAAAGAGAGAGAGAGAGAGAGAGAGAGAGAGAGAGAGAGAGATTGGTCAGATATAAACCACGAGGTCGCCACTTTAAGCTGTCAGCCAACTTGTTATGTTAGAACCTCCCAACTCCTCCCACCTCTTATGTTCTGACCCTCGCTTTCAGCGGCCATTGTTTGCTTTGCCACGTATGAGTTACTTAATGTAGTTTGGCCATTTTTGTTTGCGGTGTCTTGCTCAACACAGTCTGAACATAAAATCGTTAGACTGTGTAAGATGTCGGGCTTGCGAGGTCGCCGTTACATGCTTACAGGTGCTTACACCTACACACTATCTTGGCTTATCTTCTAAATTACATACGTTCCTACTTAACAAGATAATTAAGTAATCATCTTCTTTTTTTTTTAAAGTAGCGTCTGTATCATATAAGATAAGATAATTCCGTCCTCCGCGTATCCCTGTGTCAATCTTGTCATGCATGCTAATCAGGGACTTAAACTCTGATGCTGTTGTATTTTGTTTGGCTGATTCAGTCAACCCATTCCATGCTCTAATAGCACTAGGGAAGGAGAAACATTTCTACGAATTAGACCTAGCTTTCACTGACGTAAAAGAGAGCACCTGGTCGCAGGCGGGTCCGAAACGAGACAGCTGAATGTCACTTCTAAATTTGAGTATTCGTGCGTCCATTGACTCCGACTTCAGCCTGCATTTTTTCTCTGAGTATGCTCTCAAAAAAAAAAAAAAGAATTAAAGTTTCTCCGTCAGAGCTTGTGGTCTATAGGGCAGATGATCTGTTTCTGTTGCCTACGGTTAACGAGGGTGTTATGTGGCCAGCACAACGACCAACCGCCTTTACTTTCCCCAACTAATGTCAGGTACCCATTAGAGCTGGGTGGACTCGGAGGCGACTGAAGATGTTAAAATTTTAAAAAATCCGTCTTCACCAGGATTCAACCCTCGGACGCGGTACGGAAGCCAAGCGCTTTACCGCTCAGCCACCGCGCCTCCTTATGCTTTCGTAGTCTTTGATCATCCAAGATCGTCTGCAAGGCAGCAGTTGTTTATTTGCGGAGTTATCTCTCTTAGATGAACTGCTATCCCTAGTTAAAGAGCTTCATCTACCCGGGTTTCGAGTTAAAGTGCCCTATACTCGCTTTTTGCAATCACTTCCCTGGATTTTTTTTATAGATGTTTTTAGTTTAATGTCTTAACCACTGGATTGCATCAGCTCATCCTGAAGTGAATGGAGAACTGCCTGATTTGAACTTGCCTGAATCCTTTATAAAAATCAGTACAAAGAAGAAGTAGATTGATTGAGCACAGAAGTAGATTGATTGAGCACAGAAGTAGATTGATTGTGGGAAGTGGTAGAAATAACATGTACACGATTTTTACCAGAAAGACAGACAAACAGACAGACAGAATGAGTCGAGAAAAGATTTGAAAAATAAATAATTAGCATAGGAAACGTTGCATTCAATAAGGAACACAAATTATAAAGTGCAAATACATTAGCTTTTATGTTTCTGCTAGCTTTGGTTTATGTTGACAGTTACTGGTGGCTTAAAACTGTCATTAAAATGTATCAAAATTAATCTCAATATTTTAATCAAAATTAATCTCAATATTTTCAAATATATCAAAATTAATCTCAATATTTTCAAATGTATCAAAATTAATCTCAATATTTTCAAATGTATCAAAATTAATCTCAATATTTTCAAATGTATCAAAATTAATCTCAATATATCTGGAAATGGATGCGTAATGACTGAGCGGTTAAGAGCTTGGCTTCCGAACCGGAGATCCCGGGTTCGAATCCTGGTGAAGACTGGGAGTTCTAATTTCTGGATCTTTGGGTGTCTCTGAGTCCACCAAGCTCTAATGATTACCTGAAACTAGTTGAGGAAAAATAAAGGCGGTTGGTCGTTGTGCTGGCCACATGACACCATCGTTAACCGTGGGCCACAGAAACAAATGACCTTTACATCATCTGCCCTATAGATCATAAGGTGACTCGACAAAATAGCGCGAAATTTCCAGACAAAATAGTGCGGACTTATATATGATGTGTATAAAAGTACCGGATTATTAGTTATTTATTGTCCTGGGCAGCATTTTTGTTGATGTCTCTGTCTTTGTCAATATTAATAGATCTAGATGCCATATTTGCAGAGGACGAGAGTACTTTAAATTTTATCTCATTCCTCTTTTTCACCAATGTTTAAAATGCATAACTTGCTAAGAAATGTGATTCTGAAAGGCAGTGACCCCGCGATGGAATTTTTACGTGAAATTTCCTACAATTTAACCATGTGAAAGTTTGGATGTGCGTGTAAATCTGACAAGTATCTTTGCCTGTTTTCGTAGTACACTTTTGGAATTTAAAATTTCCTGCAAAATGACTATAAAATAATGATAACATTAAAATAATAAAAATATTGGCTCTATTCATTTTCTACGATATCTAAAGTATTTCTTTTAAAATGACTGAAATATATTCTTTCTGCGCTATTTTGTCGGCGCTATTTTGTTCGCGCTATTTTGTTCGCGCTGTTTTATCGGCGCTATTTTGTTCGTGCTATTTTGTCGGGGTACCAGATCATAAGGTCTGAAAGGGAATTTTTTTTTGGTTTTATTTTTGGAAAAAGAAAATCGTCTTTATCTTATACATTGTAAAATAAATCGTTTCTGGGTGTAAGTGAAGATTGGTCTATAAGGCACAATGCAAATGTGTTGGATTGGCAAAATGTCTTTTTCCTTTACGTAGGCTACACATAGACTACACATAGGCTACACATAGACTACACATAGACTACACATAGGCTACACATAGGCTACACATAGACTACACATAGACTACACATAGGCTACACATAGACTACACATAGACTACACATAGACTACACATAGACTACACATAGGCTACACATAGACTACACATAGACTACACATAGGCTACACATAGGCTACACATAGATATCCTATGTGTAGTCTATGTGTAGTCTATGTGTAGTCTATGTGTAGTCTATGTGTAGCCTATGTGTAGTCTATGTGTAGTCTATGTGTAGTCTATGTGTAGTCTATGTGTAGTATATGTGTAGTCTATGTGTAGTCTATGTGTAGTATATGTGTAGTCTATGTGTAGTCTATGTGTAGCCTATGTGTAGTCTATGTATATTCTATACTACACATAGGCTACATATAGGCTGCACGTAGAATATACATAGACTGCACGTAGAATACACATATACTACACATAGGCTACACATACGCTACACATAGACTACACATAGGCTGCACGTAGAATACACATATACTACACATAGGCTACACATAGACTGCACGTAGAATACACATAGGCTGCACGTAGAATACACATGGGCTACACATAGACTACACATAGGCTGCACGTAGAATACACATATACTACACATAGGCTACACATATACCACACATAGGCTAAACATGGGCTGCACGTAGGCTACACATATACTATACATAGGCTACACATAGGCTGCATATAGGCTATTACACATGGGCTGCACTTAGACTACACATAGGCCACACATATACTACACATAGGCTGCACGTAGAATACACATATACTACACATAGGCCACACATACTACACATAGATTACACATATACTACACATAGGCTGCACGTAGAATACACATGGGCTGCACTCAGATTACATATAGACTACACATAGGCTGCACGTAGACAGCACACACTGCATGACCAAACGAGAATGGTTAGCTCCTCAAATAGCCTCTGACAAGCAGTCCAGCTCGAAGGAAAGAAAACTCTGCATCCAAACCTCCTTTGTCTTTCAGCTCATCCCATTCAGAGGCTTCAGGAGAAGATGCTTTAGGAGTCACCCTGGGGAAAAATCAGGAGCTAATGTCCAGGATTTATCCCCTTCTTGATGAGACGAGACTTAGACCGTCTACGTCAGAAGGCGGCCAAAGAAGGTTTTCTCCTCATTGAGCTGCTCCAGTGCAAGACGGTGTCATCAGATACGCCTCTGCAGAGAAAGAAAAAAAAATCTTTATCTGTACTCATGATTGACCAATAGTGGCACGACAACTATTAACCCCCCCCCCCCGGTGGAGGTTGGGGCGAGGAAAATGGCAGTCATTAGTTTCAATGTTACTGTTTTCTTCGATCGTCTGCGACTCCTGAGTCAAGGTCGTCTTATATTTAATGAACTATAAAAAAAAAAAACCACAAAAAAACAAAAGGAAAAACCAACAGATCTTTGATCCACTTTGCAATCGTCTGGAATTAATGAGTCATGGAAGCCGATAGCTGGGAAATGACGTATTCCCAGGAGATTTCAGAATTACAACAGAACAAACAAACAAATGACTTAACAAACAATGCTGTCTGTAAGCAGTGTCATCCTGACTGGAATGGGAAAACAAGGGAATGGAATTAAGTTCGCAAGCATAATTGAGAATTTTCATTTTCCGAATTATGTCATGTATTGGCCCCTCCTTTCCCCATACCCAGCATTCTCTAAGTCACGCCCACGCCCACTCGCTTCCAAAGTTGTTAAAAAAATCTTTTATTCTTAACTATACCCGCGTTCTGAATCAAATTTGGTCAATGTCAAGGGCATTAAGAAAGGATTTTTAAAATGTTCGGAAGATTGAAACATATTTACTTTTCATTTGTCTTAATTTGATTTGGCTTTGTCTCTAGCAGCAGGCGTAAAAACAGTTATAAAATGTCAAGTTGGATAAAATATTCAGATAGAGCAAAGCGAAAACAAAACATACATTGAGATTTGTTTATCATAGTTTTATGTGACATTTCCATGGTCCAAAAGTAAAAATATTGAAATATATATTCATATTCATTCTGTACATTTTAAACATTAAATCTTAAACAGATATAAAGATATAACAGCTGATAAAGCTTAAGACCAAATTTGACATAAACATTACATGTCAAATATGACATCACATATTACCTCACACATTGTATCACACATTACACCGTATAATACATAAAAAAAAAGAAAGACAAAAGATTAAGCACATAATGAGATCCCGTCTGCTCCAAGTAAATCTTACCTGGAGTACTCGTCTTGGAGTCTCTTGTCATTGCTCACTAGAAAACAAGCAAATTACAAAAAAAACAAAAAACAAAGCTATATTAAGTGTATCAATTAGCTTGGATCAGACATGTAGGCCTTATTAAATTGGTTATAATCCTCAAATGGCAATCTATAAAGGGAACTAATTCATCTTATACCACCACTTCAGTCAAGTACTATTTCTTTCTTTTGTTTGAGATACCGAACAAAGTAATTTATTACCAAAAGTTAATCAACTAATTGGTTAATTTTTTTTTAAAGTGACTCTTGTGTTCTCAGGTAAAAGAAATGTTTGTGCGAAATTTCAGCTTGATTCGAGATTGGGTTTCGGAGAAATAACGTGTTCAAACTTTTGGCCAGACAGACAGACACACAGACAGACAGAATGAGTTGATATAAGTTTTGTAAAAAAAAAAAAAAAATCCAACTCGTGATCATACGACACAAGAGAATCTGACAAGACTGACTGACAAAGAAAGACAACCCCAGCCCTGAAACGTCTACACACCGAGTCTCTGTAACCAGACTAACATTTAAAAACAAGCATCTAAATCTATTTATTGAAGTACAGTATGGATACGACCCGTGGCCTGTGGGACTTAGCTTGAATATTACTGATTTAGTGGATTGGATTTAGATCTATGTCAAACATGGAGAACGTTCCCTTCACGGTTTTTTTTTTTTTTTTTTTTGCCACAAAAATAAAAGTAGAGTACGAGAGTACATTGGAGGCGTCGTGGCTGACCGTAAAGCGCCTGGCTTCCAAACCGGGGTTCTGGGTTTCGTATCCTGGTGAAAATTGAGATTTTTAATTTCGGAATCCTCTGGCGCCCCTGAGTCCACTCAGCTCTAATAGGTACCTGACATCAGTTGGGGGAAAAGTAAAGGCTGTTGGTCGATGAGCTGGTCACACACCCTCGTTAACCGTAGGCCACAGAAACGGATGACCTTTACATCATCTGCCCTATTGACCACTAGGTCTGAAAGGGAGAACTTTATTTTTATGTGAATAAATTAACCCGATCAGCCAACATATTCATGTAAAAAATTAATGACTGAGGAAAATGGTCTACCTGATTTCATAAAAAGTTTAGTACTTTTACAGAAATACAATAAGGTACTTTTGGTCTATTTTTAAGGCCTAGTTTAATGAATTATAGTCAAACGGATACATACATACATACTTCCGCCTTACTTTTTGCTTTATTATATTTTAGATAAATGTATAATTTTTCTATTTGAGATCAGCCGGTCGTGAAAATATGAAGAGATATACGAATATCCAAATCTATGTGAAGTAGTTTCTACCTCCCTTTACATGTGAACAGCCTTAATGTATTTCAATGTGATTGCAAAGGGGGATCATTCTCCTGTTCAGGATAAACCCAAATACATCTAGTTGATAAAAAGACTGAGAAAACCATTGAATATTGCATAGCTCGAGAGGAAACAAACATTGCAACTGGCATAGTATTTCTATGCATCTCTTTGTTTAATTCATGAGACATTTCAAACTGTTTATCTGTGCTAAATAAAATGATATAGTGTTTAGATGTCTGTCTGTTTGTCTTGCCAACCGGGATTCTCTCCCTTCCCCCCTTTTTTTTTCTCCCTCTATTTAGCTTGTTAACAAAAACACATTTTCTTAATGTTACGTTTTTCCACGCGTTTGCATTAGTCTAATGAGAAATGATGGAGCCATTATCCCCAACCGCAGAAATTCTTGTTCAGTGCTGTAGACCTGTACGAATATATCTTTCCGTTAACTGGCCTTGCTGTGTCAGCTTTTGTTTCTTTGTCTTAAAATTTTTTTTTGATATGTCGAACGAAAAAAAAACAACAAAAAAAAAACGCCGCTTTGGAACCATTGAAATGAAATGGGGAACAAAATGTTAGCTGATTTTTTTTTTTTGACGGGTGCATGATTGTTGGCCTCCTTCATTCGTAGAGCGACTATGGTTCATCTCGAACACTTTTTCATGTGGCTGTGTATTTTGGAGAGACACTCCCGTTCGCAAATATCGCAGGTTATGGTGGCTTTCGCTTCGGTGTTAGAGGAGCTGGCCATTTTTCGCATTGTACGTTTTTCTTTAAGAGCTGAGGCCCATAGTTTTTCGCTGTCCATAGCTTTCTTGGTCACTCTCTCCATCTGGTGCGGTCTAGAGCTATGTCTTCCCAAAGGTCAGTATTGATGTTCATTGCTTTGAGGTCCCGTTTTATTACATCTATTACATCAGATGCAATAAAACATGTGCCTATTGTATTTAAAAGACAGGGCAGTAGGACGCACTCCACAAGGGCGCCATCTGAAATAGTTTGCCCATTGGGGAGCTGGGTTTATAAAGGACTTAACAGTCACATGAGGAGGCACCAAAAGCAGTTCAAGGCTTTCATTGTCCTGCAACAATGAAGTGGAACAAGGAACTGAAATAAGGAACTGCAATAAGGAACTGGAACAAGGAACTGAAATAAGGAACTGCAATAAGGAACTGGAATAAGGAAGTGGTCATCATCGAATTTCGATGGACGAGCTAAATGTGTAGTCCTTATGTTTAGGCTTCCGAGAGAACATCGTGAAATGTTAAAAAGTATTCGGAGTGTTAGCGAAACAAACTTGAACAGAAAGTTCAGTAACGCCTTGAATAAGATCATCTCAGGTTGTATACTAGCAAATCCAGGCCTGCCTTCAGGGAGAACTAACAGGACTGGACCCCAAAAGAAGGGGTGGGGCCATCACGCTTTTTTTTTATACTGTCATCATGTATACGTATTTGAAGTTTTTTGACATGTGGAGAAGGGGGAGGAGGGGGGAGGGGGGGGGCCCACACGTCCCTAGTTGTCTGGGACCCAAACGTCCCTAGTTGTCTGGGACCCAGAATATTTCTGGCGGCGGACCTGCCATGTCAAATGTTTACTTTGATATTCGACGCCGAGGCGGCGACTGACCAGTTTCGATTCATTTGCTAATTTATTTGACGAATAGATACATGGTCGTGTGGTTTGTGCTCTGGGCTGTCGTCCTGATTATCCTGGGTTCGATCTGTAAGAAGTGTTGTACAGGAGGAGATGAACTTTTGAAACTTTCGGCGTCATTTTTAGCCGCCACCGAAAGGGGAAAAGACGCTATTAGTTTTGTGTGGCCTGTCTGTCCGTCCGTCCCGTTTAGATCTCAGAAACCAGAAGAGAAGATAAAAATCGGACATCATGATATTTTAGATCATTCAAAGTTCTGAAGCAACGGCTACTTTTTTCTTTTCTGAAAGCGAAAAGTATAATTTTTTAAATCAATTATGCAAGCAGTTTTTTCATATAATACACCATTTTTACAACTATTCACTATTAAAAGTAACAAACACTGGAGGCTTTCTAGTAAGTGAAATACGCAATATATATTTTTACGGAGATGTTTTTTTCTTGAGGCTTTGAATAAGAGATTGACCCTTTACAAACAATTAGATACTCATTATAAGACATCAGTTAGGCCAGGTTCACATCTAACTTCACATTCACTTTCACCAATCCCTTGGTCTGCTGGACCTTTGGGGCATCATACAGGATCTGTCAACATTCTTTCTCCATTCTTCTCTGTCATTTGCCCTTGATAGAATTTCATTATGATATTCTTTATTAAAATATTTAAAGCTGGCTTTTTTTACCTGCCTGGGTGGACCACTTCTGATAGAATTTAATACCGATATTCTTTTGAAAATATTGCAACCTGCCTTTTTTCATGCCAGGGTGGACCACTTCAGGGTGGGGGGGGGGGGGCGATTTTTAGTTTGTGTTTCCACACAAACTGTTTTTGCAACCTTGTTTTTCTTTGTATTTTGTTTGGTCCGCAAAGCACCGACAACTTTCTAGAACTGAATGTAACAAAAACTAAAGAACTTATAATAGATTTTAGAAAGAAAAAACAAACTATACGTGAACTGCAAATAAACACTACATCTATAGAACAAGTAAAGGCATATAAATATCTAGGCGTTATCATCAACAACAAGCTTTCATTTGAAGACCACCTTGGAACGCTGACAAAGAAAACAGCCCGGCGACTCTTTTTTCTATACAAACTCAACAGTTTTAAATTAAACAAGAAGATCCTTGAGACATTTTACGGCGCAACTGTACAAAATCTGCTAACATACGGAATAAGTTGTTGGCAAGGCAACGCCTCATCTAAACTGTTGCAACGTCTAGAAAACATCATTAAAAAAGCATCAAAAATTACACTCACAACATTACCACATTTAAAGGAACTTTTTGAACAAACGTGCCTAAGAAAAATCGAAAAAATCTTGGAAGACAACGGCCACCCGCTCCATCAGAACTACGCCAGGTCGTCGCGAAGTGGGCGACTGCTGTCAATCAAAACAAGAACGGAGCGGTACAAAAACTCGTTCGTACCTCACTCGGTCAGACTCTATCACCGCCACTCATTGATCAGGGAACATGGAATGCACCAAGATACCTGTGTGTAGTCGCTGAATGAACTCTTTACGTTGTGTCTGTTGTATTTATGTGTATGTTTCTGTTGTGTTGTCTTTATATGAGAAACGAGTCCTTGTAATCACAACAAATTTCCGTAAGGATCAATAAAGCAGTCTTAGTCTTAGTCTTAGTCTTAGTAATAACAGACACCTTTAGAACTTAAAGGGATGACCCTTACACGAAATCTTGAACATGAAATCTATAAAAAGTATTTTACTCTTTCTACAGTTTATTAAATTAAAAAGTTTTTAAAAGGTTTTGATTTTTTCGTCTTACAAAACTGACAAAGTAAAAAAAAAGTTGTTCAATTTTTGTGAAATTATTGAAGAAAAAAAAACAGGCATCATTTTGTTGCAGTGTGTGTGTTAAAGTGAGCACAGGTGTTTCTGTATCGTAATCTGTGAACACCGACACCATACGTAGCATCACGTAAACAAAACATCAAAGAATGTCATCATGACTGTTCAGCAAGTTTTTTTTTTGTTGTTTTTCGAAACATCCGGGTCTGTAGACCAGTTTCACACAACCCGGAAACAGTTTGCCTAAAGTTATAAAAGCCTCTCAACCGGGTGAAACTGAAAACTGCGGCGAAGGTCGAAGACAATTAATACACGACTCAACACAACGGCGGCAGATGGTTCCCGCAGACACGACCGACATTCGACTCACACACACACACACATAATCTTATAGTGGTTAACTTTTAAACCGGCAATACTCACTCCCAGAAGTAGCACACTTACTCACGTGCGCTCGCAAGTCGAACCTCTCTCTCTCTCTGACACTCACACACACACAGTTTGCAAAGCCTCTGCCTTCTACCGCCACTATCCCCCCCCCCCCCAGTTGATCCTCCCGCCCCATAATCTCCAAACCGTCGCCTGTCGCGTCACAACAAGTAAGAAGCAGACGGTGCCTCAGTTCTGCTCTGCCCACTGTTGAAATAATGGTAGATTGTTACCCAATTTTTGGTTGAATAACATTCGCTGCTAAGAGTGCGTGCTCATTGGCGCTACTGGTGTTCAAATAGAAGGATTAAAGTGCTATTCTCACATTTATTGTGGATAAATTTTGGTTTGGTGTGTGGCTATTTAAGAGCAAGTATTTATCGCTTTAAAAAAAATTCTTTGGAAACTTGTATAAAAAGTTTCAATTAAAGGTATGTCCAGAGTCCACACTTGTTTACATAGTACACAGTAAACTTTGCTATTAGCTTGTACATGTTGTACACTCTTTTGTAAGCCTGTACACATTGAATTGAAAATAACAAAGATTTAAATAAATATATTTATTACAAAGTATAATGCGATAAGTTGGCAAGGAAGTTCACTTTATTGAAACATGTTGTATGTTTACTTTGACTTAATAATCCTTTTATGACGAACATGGTTGCTTATGAATACACCAAATTGTTAAGCTTTAATAGAGTTAATCTGGATACAATGTTGGTAAAGGTAAAGAGGTTGGCGTAGAAGTGGATATAACTTTGTGCTACTACCGAAATTTAAGATAACCGCATTGGTGTAATAGTTACTGGTCGTGCGGTTTGCGCGCTGGACTGTCGTTCAAAATTTATCGATGGTCCAGGGTTCAAACCCTGCCCGCTCCCATCCCCCGTCGTCCTGCGGGAGGTTTGGACTAGGAAGTAATTATCTTCAACTCTGAAGGAACATCCGAAACATGTCAAACATTTTACAAACAATAAACAGTAACAGTTGATAAATGTAACCAACAGCTAGCAGTGATCATGTCATGTTTTTTTAATTCATTTTTGTTTTTACATATGGTGATTCCGACTGTTTCACTACTCCCGATGTATATAAGTTTTAAAGTTTCAATAATTTTGATAAAACTCTAATCAGCTTAAAAGAATTTAATTATTTAGAAGCTTTACTTGGTGAATTAAATATCTTTAAAAAAATTCACAGAGTTCTAACCGACGCATATTGTTAATATGATTAAAATTGCCGTGGTTTTTTCGCAGGTTGAAGCGACCTACTCTCTAGTGCTCGTGTCCCAACAAAGAGAGAAAAACTTTTTTTTCATGTCATTTTGTTGTTTTCCCTGATGTCCGCATGTCGGCGATGACATTTTTTGATAACGTAGATGTCATGTGGGTCAACATTTGACGTGTCAATATCAACTGATGTCATCTTTGATGTCTCGTTATATTTTTCGTCGTTTGAAGCTTTCCTCTCAATGATGTTTCGTTTTTGTGCTAGGGATGTCTTTAAATTTGTGACGATTGTTCGACTTTCTTGTTTTTTGTCCGTCTACTCTCCTGTAACATAGTTAGCAAATGTTTTGTCACGTGGCATTCTGAATCTTTGATTTCTGATCAGCTCGAGATTTTTGTCTGGCATGTCGTTGGTTCGCTGATGCCACTGATTGACTTGGTGCTTACAAATATCCACCACTGATTTATTTGTTTGTCCGAAATAGCTACCACTGATTTATTTCTTTTATCGATATCGCTACCAAACGATTGATTTGTTTGACCGAAATCGCTACCAATGTTTGATGATGTTTCACAGAAATTGTTACCACTGATTGATATTGTTTCACGGTCATTGCTACCACTGATTGATGATGTTTCACGTGAATCGCTACTACTGATTGATGATGTTTCACGCAAATCGCTACCACTGACTAAGGATGTTTAACAGGAATCTCTACCACTGATTGATGACGTTTCACGGGAATCTCAACCACTGATTGATGATGTTTCACGGGAATCGCTGCACTGATTATTGATGTTTCACGTGAATCGCTACCACTGACTAAGGATGTTTCACAGGAATCGCTACCACTGATTGATGAAGTTTCACGGGAATCGCTACCACTGATTGTTGATGTTTCACAGGAATCGCTACCACTGACTTATGGTGTGTCACAGGAATCGCTACCACTGACTTATGATGTATCACAGGAATCGCTACCACTGATTGATGGTGACTAAATATTATGTTCACTCCTGAGAGTACTGATTTCATTTAAAAAGTATCCGTTCAGACCTTGCTACCTATGGGGCAGATGATGTAAAGATGATATGTTTAAACGGCCAGCGGTTAACGAGGGTATCATGTGACCAGAACAACGACCAACATCATTTACTTTACTCTATTTATATCAGGTACTCATTACAATGTACTGAAAATCCCAAAGTTTTATAAATTTCAGTCTTCGCTATTCGAACTCCAGACTCCAGATTACTGAAGCGAGCGCTTTACCATTCTGCCAACTAGTCCTGCAATATTTTAACGTTATTTTCAACAGATCTCAATAGCATTTTCATTTTAACATTAACCATTAAAACGTGTGTGGTAGTTTAGTCTCTTATAATCAGAATTGTAAATTCCTTTTGTATGCACTCATTGTAAACCAGCTCAGTACTTTAAGGGTTACTGGATAGCCTATCAGCTATTCTAAGACAGTGTCATCATTCTTAAGCAGTCGTTGATTATAATACACAAATGTTGATATAAAACCAATGCCACGATGTCTTCTTCTATTTCCTTTTTTTTCAAAACTTATTATTTACGTAATATTCTACTCCTGTTCCTCTTAATCACGAGTCCCCGTGGGTGCCAAACAGATCCCCTGACCAGACAATGACATATTCGTTACGTACTGTTACCAGGATAAATGTCACACGAAGAAGCGCGAGGAATTCTGGAGAGCCGGCGACCAGTGGTTTGTTTATTGATATGATTTATTTTGAAAATTGAGGAATGTTGGTAAGGAGTCATGTTCCTCTACGCCTGTTTCTACAACATCACACACAGACGCATAAACACACAAACACCACAGACAAAAAGCTTACTTTTCTAGAATTTCAGTTATTATTTGTAAGTTATCCTACATAGCAAGGTTTTTATTTTTACAAAGCTTATATCAACTCGATCTGTCTGTCTGGTAAAAGTGTGTACAGGTTATTTCGCACAATTATAGTTTGACAAAGACAAGACATGAATCAATAAAAATAAAAAACAATCCGACAATTAATTACTGGGAATTCATTATTTTGTTTAATAGCAACAAGGGAAACTAATTCTTCAGTATTCACAAAAAATGGCTAAATTTATTGGGTTTAGTCCCCTGAAATAAGTGTTAACGCTATTCCTCCCTCACGCATTCTCCGATCAAGTTGATACTTTAAACAGATATTTATTGTATGTAACAAAACATGTATCAATAATCGAAACTACTCAATTGGTCAAATAATTATTGGTAATTAAATATTTAGTTTGATGTTAACTAAGGGAAATAGCTTGTACATTATTGGTATATATAGCTTTAAGTTCTTTCCCTTTAGATAGGCTTTGTTTTTTTTTTATAAAAATGATTTAAAAAAAATTATGCTTGTTTCTTTTTGTACTATTACAGTAATCTGGGATCAGGGTTGTGAGAGACTTTGATTTATTAAAGTGGTCAGGAAACATAAAATGCCAAAACCACATGTTCACTGTGTTTGGTAATGATGTAGTCATACTGAATAAATATTAAACTAACATGCAAAAGTAGCATTATGCTGCATCAGCCATTAATCATAATGCTAGGAAGTAACCAGGAAAGCCTTCGTCACAGAATATGATATGGCTGATTAAATTACAAAATTATCTTTTCTAATGACTTTTCCCCCATTTTGGTTACTATATAATAGCTACTGGAGTAAATTAGATGAATTCAATATAGACGAGCTAATGAACATTAAATAGGATACATTGGCGGTTCTATCATGGGGGTGATTGTAAGACTCACTCCATCGACCGCTCTATGTCATCCAGTTCTGGAGCAGTCGTAAAATGCCTTCTTTGGGTCATGGCCAAGTCCAGCTATAGTTTGACACTCTTGACAACAGACGATGGTCAATGTCCAATAACAGTAAGTTCCTCTCAGTACTCAAGTACAGGTATGCAAACAAATAATAATTATAAGGAATAGTCTTGGATCCAAAGATGAGGTAGACAGAGCTGTGACCTACATAGTTTGCCATTATCACGCAGTTTAAGTCGTTGTCAGCTACTGGAATCTTCTTTTTTTTTTAAAGTAATTAGTTAATTAACTATTGGTAATTATTTTGTTTGGTATCTCGAACAAGGTAAAGAGATTGTACTTGACTGAAGTGGTTTTATAAGTTGAATTAGTCCCTTTTATATAGTCGCCACTTTAAAGTAATTTTGAAAACAAACTGTATATAGCTATAAAATCTTCTATAGTCCTCAATAGCGGAGTGGTTATTATGTCGGCAAGAGGAGGCGCGAGTCATGAGTTCGAATCCAGGCCTCCTTTTTTTATGTTTTTCTTCCTTGGTGATGTCCTTTCTCATTGTCACAAAGATTCGTGTCTCTTAACCATTCAACACATCAGACTAGATTTCTCTTTATGGACAGGGGCTTGACTTTAAGATATGCACTTTGGAATTTAGTCACGGACTGCCTGAGTTCAAACCCTCGCCACTGACGACTTGTAGAAGGTCTATCTCTGAAGTAGTTTTGTGTATTTCTAAAGGATATTTAAAAGCTATTAATGATCTATGGACCAGAAAAACTTTTTTCTACATTAATCAACTTCATTATTCATTTCTTATTAATCATTGCCTCTATTCTTTTCTCATCGGAACCTTTTGAAAAAGTGATGTCCAAACTACGACCCGTGGGCCACATCTGTACAATCCGACCCCTCTAAGCTTCTTTCAACGGGACATAATATAACCACAGTGGATCGTTTTCGTTGAATTAGACCTGTATTTAGGAGCCTGCAACGCAAATGTCAACAAATGTAAAATCCCCATGTTCACAAAAAGGCCTGGTCAATACTGTAACTGTAGCTAAGAAAATTAAACTAGTCCACGACAAGTCCTTGTAAGGCGGTACCATTGTTTAAATAGGCGAATTTGGAAAACGCACAATGCCTCTTGTTAGTTACAAGAGCGCCGAATCCATCGTGTATGATGCTGGACGTTTTGGCACAGCTGTTCTGGTCATCTATCTGGCTATTCTGTAACGGTGTCCAGACCTCCAATCATGAGCGCCATGTTTCGATTTTTTTGTTTCATTTCGCTAGCTTGATATATTTCATTTCATTAATTAGTGACATCATGGCGCGTGCTCATTTGTTCGTGTCGTCATCAATAACATCACATGCCATTATCGTCACGTGACTAGCTAATTAATGATGAACTTAATGAGACGCTAACGTACTACTGGACCCGAGCCAAAGTCAAGCTTTTAGTTTAGTGATTTGAACACATGTCTTGAGTCTGGGCATTAATTCGTGGCAACTTGTTGATGGAAAACTTAGAGCCTTGGGAAAAAAAAAGAGAGATACTTGGAGGATTTTAAATTAATTCTTATGGATAATAATAAAGCGAATGTTTTCGAGTTTTGGGTCCGTCGTAACTGTAGCCTTTGAGAGGAGAAGGGTCAGAAGCAAATAACTGGCGCCTAAATCAGTAAGCTTTGGGCAGCATGGGGCGTTGGCCTTGGCTGGCTAGTGGCTATCCACTTAGGAGAAGAGGCAGAAGGAAATAACTGGCGCCTAAAATCAGTAAGCTTTGGGCAGCATGGGCGTGTTGGCCTTGGCTGGCTAGTGGCTATCCACTTAGGTGAAGGGGCAGAAGCAAATAACTGTCGCCTAAATCAGTAAGCTTTGGGCAGCATGGCGCGTTGGCCTTGGCTGGCTAGTGGCTATCCACTCTTAGGAGAAAGGGGCAGAAGCAAATAACTGTCGCCTAAATCAGTAAGCTTTGGGCAGCATGGGGCGTTGGCCTTGGCTGGCTAGTGGCTATCCACTCTTAGGAGAAAGGGGCAGAAGCAAAAAGCTGGCGCCTAAATCAGTAAGCTTTGGGCAGCATGGGGACGTTATCCTTGGCCGGCTAGTGACTATCCACTTAGGAGAAAGGGGCAGGAGCAAATAACTGGCGCCTAAATCAGGAGCAGGCGAATCTCAGGCACCTTGCAGAACACAGTACTACATCCTAGAAGAACTTCCGCCGCCACCCATCCCAAATAGGATCTGCTCTTGCCGCTCCTATGAATACATAAACGGCGTGAAGATCAAGAAAGGCTGTGTGGGCGACCTGGTTTCGACCAAGTCTAATGCCCAGGCATTCATCTCTATGAGAATATCAATAGTTGCCTCGCGACTGAAATAGGTCAAGTAGGTTTAAATAGTTAATTAACTAATGCAATAGAAATAAACGAAAGGGTTCCCAGAAATCTTATGAGACAGACATTAGGCAATTAAAACAAGCTTATTAATAGAAATAGATTTGTTCATCAAACGGCGCCAATTTGCATGGAAACCAATTACCGATTACGGTAAAATTCATCCAGGTATCACCTTTAGTAAAATCACTAAATTTAGAAAGCCTTCAGGATAGAAGGCTTAAAAGTTAAGTAGCAATTGTACATAAAACACTGAAGCATAATCTTCAAATACAAAAACAAAATTTAATAAAATACTCTGAAAGACACAAAGATAAAGGTACATTCCTCGTTCCATATGCTAGGACAAATTTGTACAAAAGCTCCTTCTTCCCTAGTGCTATTAGACCATGGAATGGGTTGCCTGAGCTAGCCAGGAAAACCAGTGACTTGGCGGAGTTTAGGTCATTGGTTAATATGCATGACTAAATGCATGACGCGTAGGACGTAATCATCTTCTTTTTCGAAGTAACGTCTGTATCATATAATAATAATAATAAGAAGAAGAAACGTCTCTAAAATTAGTGATTTTATCAGCAACGTCTTTGCTAAAAAAAATTCCTTTAAACAAGTTGATCTTCAAATGTAGAGATTTCATTAAAGCCCAATGGTTAAATGTCTTTGTTGTTATTTAACATGTCTTTGTTGTTATTTATAAACAGATGTGCCAACACTGTACCAGATATTTACACATTTTCTTTAAAAGTTTCACAGATGCATTATTAAAGATAGACTTACAGTTTAATGCTGTTCTATGGTTGCTAAGATTTCTTTCAAATCAAAGGTAGACTGTTATATCCAGATATATTGCACACACGTTTATTGATTACAGAGTCAATAAGAAATACAAATGTGCTTTAGTAATGACATCCCCCCCCCCGAACCACCCCTTCGCGACCTGGTGGCGTCGTTGAGTCTGACACCGCGGGTAAAGTCTTCATTAAGTAATGCTCTGACATCTCTGGACATAGATCTTGTTTATTGAGTAGATAAAAAAAATGTCGGTAAAAGGTGTGTGTAGGTGGGTGGGTGGGGAGATAGTGATAAGAGAGAGATAGATGGGGGGGGGCGTTTCTTCGATTCTGGTCTTACCTCATTATAAACTCTTGCACATTTACCTTCGCTCACTGCATTATGCTCACACATACACATAACAGACAGTATAAAATCGCTGAAGACTTTGAGTACTCCGGCTCAGACTTGAGTAGTTTTATTTAATATTACTTTTCCCCCAACCACTGTTAGGAACCCAATTAGAGTTGGCAGGACCGGCCTTAGGCCACTGCAACCTATGCGGCTGCAGTGGGCCCCGCACTATCATAGGCCCCGCGCAAATGCTAGGTGTACATTATTTCATTAAACCATTATAACTTATAACAGGGTTCCCGCGGCCTCCTGATTTTCCAGTAGCTAATGGAGGTCGCCTGAAATTATTAAATTCTCCAGAAAACGAAAAAAAAAAAAAAATCTCCTGAAAAATAAATGTCATATTGGGGGTGTTATTCAATTACTTGAGGTCAACAAATCACGAACGATAATATGTCGATTCTTGCTATTGATTGTGATCAAGGCTCATCAAGTTAATTGGATCGTGATTTAAAAAAAAAAAAAAGAATGAATTAATCCAAAGACGAATTTATTTTTTTATTTAAAATCTTAATGTTCATTTATTATGCTTACCCCTACCCAGACTGGGCCCCGCGCAATCCTTTTCGCATAGGGCCCCGCGATTGCTAAGGCCGGCCCTGTGAGTTGGGTGAACTAAAGATAACGAAAGTAAAAATCCCAGTCTTCACCAGGATTCCTGCCCGGGACTTCGGTTCGGAAGCCAACTCAGCCACCGCGCCGCAACTGCTATGTGGTCAGATGAAATACTGTAATCTTCTAGGAAATTTCACTTCTAAATACGACTTTAACTGAACGCTAAAAGGCGCACGGAAGCCTTCCCATTGATACCCACTTCACCCCTCCCTCCCATGGCCACATAAGAGATAAACTAGAACGCACTCGGCAAGCCGGAGTAAAAGTCAGGCGTTAACTTGTCTTGTGTATCCATTACATTCACCAACATTAACATGTGGCAAGTTCAATGTCTAGAATGTTTTTTTTTTGTGACAACAAATACGGGCGTAGCTATTATAAAGTTGGCAATATTATTTTGTTGATATTCTTACATCAAAACACTAGCAACCACAATAATAGCTTCTGTAGACCAGACATACACTACAAGCTGTGCAGTTTTTCTGTGTATATATAAATATATATTTTTTATATTTACAATTTATTTTGTTATGCATAAAAGAGACACTTAGAGAAATATATGTACAGTCCATTTACATAGCTACAAAGGAATGGGCGTAGCTAGGGATTTGTTATCATTTTGGGACCAGGGGGGGGGGGCTTGACCTCTTTTGGGCCCCTGGCATTTTGCTTATTATTTAATATTTAATGTAAAAAAAAACTCATGAGGGGGCCCCTTTCAAATAGGGGCATGGGGGATTTTCAAATGTCCCCCTCCCCCCACCTTAGCTACGCCACTGTACAAGGGCGTAACCGAGGATAGAGAAATGCTAATTTTTTTAGGTGAAAAAAACCACTCATTAGGGGGCCTTCTCAAGTGGAGGCACGGGGGGATTTTCAAATTCTCCCCCTCCTCCCTCACCCTAGCTACGCCACTGTACAAGGGTGTAACCGAGGATAGAGAAATGATTGCTTGATAGTGTTGTTGCTCCCCTTCAGACCTATAAATGACAGGTAACTTGAATCCCTGTTTACAGCAGGTATTTAGCGATCTCTGCGGGTCATGCGAAATCAAGTAGGTGCAACTTTAGAGAGTCATACATGCACTGAGTCTTCATTAACTCGATCTCACGGAAGTTACGACCCTGATTATCTCTTTTTACAAATCTTATATCAACTCACTCTGTCTGTCTAGCAAAAAGTTGGTACACGTTATTTCTCCCACACCCAATCTCGGATTAAGCTGAAATTTTTCACCATTATTTCTTTTACCTGACAACACAAGAATCAATAAGAAAAAAAATTAAGCAATTAGTTAATTAACTATTGGTAATTAATTATTTTGTTTCGTATTTTGAACAAGGGAAAGAAGTCCTACTTGACAGATGTGGTGGTTTAAGCTGAATTAGTCCCCTTGCGTACTCTTCTGCCCTAAGTGAACATTTTTTTTATGCATTAAAAAAAAGATAATTCACTAAAATACCCCCGTCTTCCCTCCCTCTTTTCCTACTGGTCCAGACCAGTGATCGGATCATAGTTAAAAGCTAAATAAAAACAATTGGTAAAATATTTCTAAGCGCACAGATTTATTATGTAAAGGACCATATTGAGAATAATGAAATGACTGATCCAAACTAATTTTTACAATTACAATTAATATAAGCTTTTGTTTTTAAATAAGTATAATTCTATTCTACACAGAAGGTCCTTAAGACCAGCGCAATAAGTTTTCCGGTAGGAGTTCTTGTTGAAACGGATAGGCTGACTAGGAAAACGCTCAAGGCCTCCCCTGAGTTATCAAAGCACCGATCACACTTTACTTCGTGGGAGGACCCACTCCCCCGGACGAGTCCTAGAAACGTTTGTTATTTCATAAGTTAAAAGTGCATGGTGGCTTGTCAGGAGTATCTCACTCCTGAACATTGGGAGAAAACATCTTCTACTGGCTTAAGGTCTCAAGGGGCTTCTAGCTCACTCTTGTACTGGTCAATCCAGTCTTTGAAGTGCACATTAACAACACGATGACGTGTCCAGTGAGATGTTGATGTACGAATGATCTGGTCAACTAGACCATCATTTCGTCTAAAACAAGCTGGACGTAAAGAGTGGTATCTGTTGCTCTGTTTACTGTGGGATTGTGTCGTTACGACAATTTCAATTTTTATATATTTATTCTATTCACAAACAATAACGCCGAGGATGGATGAATGAATAAAATACTGAGAAACTCCAGAATATAATTTTATAAGATAAGATAAGATAACTTTATTGATCCAAACAATTGACAACCTCAGAGTAACTACTGTAAAATAACAGTACAGATGCACGCTATACATGCACATACGAAAAAAACAACAACACACACACACTCATAACCAGCGCTTTATAAATAGACTTCTATGTACTTCTCGATGACGACAGAATGTTAATTTTTAATGTTGGTCATCCAGGGTCTAGTATTACTGAATGTTTTAATTTTCTTCTTTGATATATTTATGTTTTCACAGAACTGGATGTACGAATTAACAGCTGTGGTAAGTTCATCTGTCTGGGCAGTTGTTTACAAACATGTCCCAATCTGCTCCAGACAACTTTGTCCCTGTACAATAGCGTCATCAGACCGTGATGGTTTCGGGTTTTGTTGTTTTTAAAACCGGTTTGTACGTGGGTGTAAGATGGATCATTGTGTGGTCCGACTCTCCGAGGGGAAATAACCATCGAGATGTGTAGGCCATTTTTATGTTGCTATAACACTTTTTATATCTTTATTCTTGTAAAATGTTTTACACGTTTTGAATGTTCCTTCAGAGTTGAAGATAGTTTACTTCCTAGTCCAAACCTCCCGCAGGACGACAGGGGATGGGAGCGGGCAGGGTTTGAACCCTCGACCGTCGATAAATCCGAACGACAGTCCAGCGCGCAAACCGCACGACCAGGCAGCCATTCTAATGATGCAAACACAAACAAACGCCGAGGAAGGATGAATGAATAAAACAATGAGAAACTCCAGCATTTAATTTTATCAATTTTTCAATATTCCTTTGAATACGTAGATATATAGATTCAATATTCCTTTATAAATCCACAATGATGAATCCGTTTGTCCATTTTATCTCGTTCCAATAACACGAAGCTACAAATCACGAGAGTAA
The DNA here is from genome assembly GCF_947242115.1 of Biomphalaria glabrata. Classification (NCBI taxonomy): domain Eukaryota; kingdom Metazoa; phylum Mollusca; class Gastropoda; family Planorbidae; genus Biomphalaria; species Biomphalaria glabrata. The sequence continues at coordinate 5,911,717 of NC_074711.1, read as the reverse complement.
AATCAATCAGCTTCGACTCAAATCAGCTTTCCTTGTTTTTACTTTATTCTCGTACTATTTTAAAACTCATTATCACTTGTTGTGGACGGTGGTTGGCTTGTAGCACTAAACTGGTGGTAGACAACTAAACAGCTGTAGGGGTATTATAGCTTAACTTATAAAACTTGAAATACCTTAGAATAACTTCTTTGTCAATAAAGATAAAGATAACTTTAATTAGAATTCAGACAAATTCAACTTGAGATGAAATGTAACACTATAACACGGTATTTTGAACAAAATCTAACTCACTACAAAAAAACACGTCTTTTCACTCTGAAAATAACGAGTCGTCGCTCTTATCTAAGACGGCTGACGACTATGTCGCTTATATTGCATCATTCACAACCAGTCGCTTACCTCTTCACCCCGTTACCGTAGAAACGCACAAGCAAGCAGACACACTCACTCCATAACACCAATGCGAAACAAATATTTTAATTATAGTTTAGTTTCTAGAATTTTCTTTCTCAAGATTTATCTCCTATCCGTCTTTTTCTACAAATGACGTCAGCGACTTTTCAATTGACCACAAGATCCGATTGGTTCTTTTTTAATTAACATCTGAATTATGCGTGATATTCCATTGACCCGGACTTTCTGGAATAAGTTCAAATCTAACAGTCGTATCGATTCTCTTACTTTGAGTATTACTGATCTAGTGGGTTGGATTTAGAAATGTAGATCTATGTCAAACATGGCTAATGCTCCCTTCACATTTATTAAACATTTTGCCATGAAAATAAAAGTACAGCGTGAAAATGGGTTTACCCGTTCAGAGAATCATTTTCATATCAAATATAAAATACTGTGCAAACGGGTTTACCCAATTTGCTAAAATATTTTGCTTTTTATAGACATCAATTTAGTTTTTTTTAAAAGCCCCCCCCCCTTTTATCTCCCGCTTGTTGGAGTAACATTAATAAATAATGTCTCCGCCATGATCTAGGAAACATGTATGCCAAGTATGATCAAAATGGGTCAAAAGGTTTAATTTTCTGTGAGGTATGTACATACATATTTACATACATACACGTATACACCTTACATTTAATTATTTATATCAAAACAATTACACACAGGTTGCATACAACTTGACAAACATTTATTATGCTAATTAAATCTCATGTCTAGGTTCAATAATTCATTAAGCTGCTTGTGACTGTGGGGGTTTCCTTTTTTTTTTTTTTCGACAGTGACGAATAAGATAAGAAGGAACTTACAGTAGCTCAGTGGACCATGTACTGTGAAACAGCTGTGTACAAGTGTGTACAGTGGCATGTGTCTGTGACACATTGTACAGGTCTACACGTGTGCTCTGACACTAGTATAAGTGTGTGTGAGTTTCGGTGTGGGGGGGGGCTAGGTTCTAGCAGGAGGTGTAGGTCATATCCGTCGTTCACTGCTGTGACGTCATTCACAAGTGTGACGCTGGTGTTAAAGAAATCGTTTTTTTTGTTTTGAATTGCTCAAATCTGTCCGCAAAGTCATCTTTAATTTTTCTTTATATCTGTGCTGAAGTAACTGGTGTCAACAGTTGCACTGGTTTTATCCGCAATATTGCTTTACAAATTAAAAATGAAGTATTTGACCGATCTTCTGCAAAAAGAATTTTTTCTTCAAAACAAACCAATTCTTCTATCAAAACATAGGCTGGGTTTCCCTTTTCTTGCAGTTTTAGAATTAACTCATTTAATTTATTTCACTGTTATGTACACCATAAAGTAAAATTTGTACAACCATTTATCGTTCTGAAATTCAGGGTGATTAATGCTTTTTCTTTATTTAGAAATGTATCAATTAGAACTAAAATGTTTCAATACCATACATTTGGAAAGCCATCGCACTTTACTGTATAGAATGAAGTCGGAATACTGAGTTTCCATTTCGTTTAAAAATTCTTTAAACTGACAATGGTAGAGTGCTTTTGACAAGATGCTGTTCAAAGTCTTGATTAGCAAATTCATGACCTCAACTATTTCGGCCGGAAATGTTTGGACACAAAGGGCTTCTTGGTGTAGTAAGCAGTGAAACGTTTATTGGTTTATTTCTTTATTGCTCCTTTAGTTTTTCCTGCCATACTTCTGGCTTCATCAGTTGCTAGTGAAACGATTTTATTTATATCAATTATATTGTCTTCAAGGTATTTTTGCACGGCGTTCTCTCTCTCTTTCTTTCTAGCTTGTTACGAGAGCGGTAGCAATCCTAGAAGTTCTTCTTATGGACCTTGGGAAGACATAGCTGACAAAAAGGGCAACTAGTGTCGTGTCTTTTATGTCACAAGACTCATATATATCAAGTGATAAGGCAGAAGAAAGTTGAATATCTTCCACCAGCATATAGGCTATTTTACGTTTCAAAACACGAGGGAAGGGTGCGCTGAAAATCGAGTACAAGTGGCCGAGAGATAGAATTGGTTACTAATACTCGTAAGTCGAATCAGAGAATTTTAAAATATTTTTTTTTCGATACAATAAATAATATTTGCGCATGGAACTAAAGAGCCGCAGCTTAACATCCAAAGCGCCGCATGTGGCTCGCGAACCGTAGGTTGCCGACCCCTGGTATAGGTAAAGGTAAAAAAAAGCTCGAACAACAGTTGACTACAGAATAAGGGCACAGTCCACGTGGTCTCTATGCTACAAGCCAGTCTCCTTCGTCGTCGTTCGTCCGTGAATCGTTTCTCATCTATTTCCGGTCTCACTTTTAACTGTACTGTGGCGTCACTCAAGAAAATACCCAATTAAACCCAACTTCTACGCGTCTTGCTATTGTGTCCATACACTGGCGGATCCAGAACTTTGGAGTGGGGGGGGGATTTTTTTCCAAACCCTAACCCTAACGCCCAGTAAATCCTAACCCTATGCATAAACGTGCGTACAGCATATATATATATATATATATATTCGACATATGAGAATAAAATAAGACTGTTTCTCAATCTTCGGCGAAAAAAACAGAAAAAAACCCCAGTCATATTGAGGCCTTTCTCTTGCAAGCTTGGGGGTCTGGGAGAGCGCTGTAAGCTTCCTCAGTGGGGTTCGGGGCGAAGTCCCGACGCCAAAAGCGTTTTCTTGCATTTTTCAGGGCTGAAACGCATTCTCCTGACATCTACAGCTCATTATATATCAGTGAGGTTCGGGGCGAAGCCCCGACGCCAAAAGCGTTTTCCTGCATTTTTCACTGCAGAAACGCATTCTCTTGACATCTAAAGCTCATTATTTATTAGTGGGGTTCGGGGCGAAGCCCCGACGCCAAAAGCGTTTTCTTGCATTTTTCACGGCTGAAACGCATTCTCCTGACATCTACAGCTTATTATTCATCAGTGAGGTTCGGGGCGAACCCTCGACGCTAAAAGCGTTTTCTGGCATTCTTCACTGCAGTAAGGTATTCTCCTGACCTACAGCTCATTATTCTTTCTGTTATAAAGGACCTTTTGAATAATGTGGAAAAATATTCTAATATGAATGTATAGTCCCTTAATACATTGCAAATACAACCGATTTGTTCTTTGAAAAGATAAGATACCCCACATATTTAGATTAAGGCTTTGAGGATCGCCGCCGAAAAAAAAAAATCGATTAATAATATTCAATAAAATTCAAGCATAAATTGTGAGTTATAGTCCTAAATTTATTTAAAGAAAAATATGAGATAGAGTAAAGGTTGGGAAAAGGCTACTAGGAAAAGATTATCTGGCTTTTGAACTCATCTCAACCGTGACTGTTATATTGAAAAATTTCGTTTGAATTATAACTTTTCCAAAGCAAAGTCTTTCTTAAAATAGTTATGTTAAATTCATGTGAAATTACATAAACTCTGTTTGGAATGGGGAAGGGCGGTAAAATGAAAACGATTAATCCTCGCTCCTTTTTATAATTTCTGCTAATGATTGCATTATGCATTAATTTAGAATAGGGGTTGGGCGACTCGATATAAGAATTTACTTTATAGCATATATAAATTATATTAGTGACAGATTTTTTTAATTTTGTAATTTCTTACTATAATACAAAAAGAAAAAGTATTGGTTTGTCCGATGGGGGGAAGGTGATTGCATATATCGCACTTTCAACTGTTTATATAATATAGATATTCGACTAATTTTGTTCACATACTATGATTTCTCCCTAAAAGTAGGACCGCCCCCCCACACAAAGGGTTTAGATGGGAAGGGCAGTAGAGGTATTCGCTCCTCCCCTTCCAATCGGCCAACAGGTGAACGACATAATATAAAGACCGGTTAAAATACCAATAACAAGTTTTAATCATATAGATATTTAATTGATTCTGTTACCAAGTTGTGATTTCTACAAATAAATAGGACCGCCCCCCCCCACTCGAAAGTTTATAGTGGGGGGAGGGGGGTCGGATTGATGCCATCGCCCCCTCCCGACCCTACCGAATCGGCCAAAATACTAGAAGGGGGGGGGGCGAAATAATCTAAAAATAGGTTGACATATAAATAATTAGTATATATTATTAACATAAGTAATAAATTCGTATACAAATTGTGTGAATTCTATACTAAAATTCTTCCGCCCCCCCTTCGGTCGCCCATACCGCCCCCCCCTGGATCCGCCAGTGTGTCCATACAATAACAAACAGGCGGTAAGAGAAGAACTGCTTCCTCTGTCAACACAGGGGGATACACATTGAACCTTTTTATTAAAAGATGTTTTTTTTTTGTTAGAATATCGATTTTATAACTGGTATTTTTTGAACCATTTCGAGGATTTTTTTTTATATTTAAAAAACAACAAAACCTTCTCCTAGATTTTATTTCTGTGTAATGGCGTGCCAGCGTGGGTGTGAACAAATGCTTTCTAGACAATGCGTGGATGTTGGAGGTTTCACTATGAGATGAATGCTGGCAGCAGCGAACGTACATTTTTTTGGGTGCAGTAAACAAGTGCTCTGGGGGTAATCAGGAGGGACAGTAGACTTCACAGGGGATGAAAGTTAGCCATGAATAAATAATTGGTCTCTACGTGAGTTCCCTTGTGTTGACTGTCTGCTCCAGTTTTGTGTAATCAGACAAGTGGTGAGCTTATTAGAGTTAAACAAAGTCACGGCGTGGAGTTTAATAACCTTTTTCATTGGAGACCATCAATTCAATTGCATGTACAGAATAATCTGTGTTACAGACAAAACTACAATGTTACACATATACAGCAGTGTTTCTCAAACATACACCCGTGGCCCAATAAATGAATCAAAAATACCTTTGCACCCCCCCCCCCACCCAGTGAGATTGGAATCATGTGGGATGGCGGCGGGCAGGATTCGAACCGAGGACCATGGAGACGACTGTCCAGTGCGCATACCACAAGATCAGACAGCCATAAAAAATTGAGCTAATGACCTATATTTCTTAATGGTTACACAACTGTAAAAGAATTGTCGATTCTATCTCAAAAGTTGTTTATCAATGACAATTTATCAATTGTTACATCAGTTGAATAATGTATTCTTATATAACCTATAAATATATATATATTACAAGACAAGACACATTGTAAATTACACAAGGAGACATAGACACTTTTTTTTCATCTCCTTGTTGATTAGATTAAAAATTTTTTGTATACTCCAAATGAATGTTTTATAGGGTTGTATATTTAAAATGTCAATCTATGCATAAAGCGCTATTGTAAAACAAAACTCCATCGGGCTTAAAAGGATTATTATTATTATTTTAGTTTCAGTTTCCGTTACGTTTCGTCTTTGTTTCAGTTGTTCTAAGCTACAATTTTTTAACGTGCCATGTAAATATAGTAATGAATGTTGGGATCATCGTGTGAGGCTGTGGTCTTTGTGAAGCTAAGGTCATCGTGTGAGGCTGTGGTCTTTGTGAAGCTATGGTCATCGTGTGAGGCTGTGGTCATCGTGTAAGGCTGTGGTCTTTGTGAGGATGTGGTCTTTGTGAAGCTGTGGTCTTTGTGAGGCTGTGGTCTTTGTGAGGCTGTAGTCTTTGTGAAGCTGTTATCTTTGTGAGGCTGTGGCCTTTGTGAAGCTGTGGTCTTTGTGAGGCTGTGGTCTTTGTGAAGCTGTGGTCTTTGTGAAGCTGTGGTCTTTGTGAGGCTGTGGTCTTTGTGAGGCTGTAGTCTTTGTGAAGCTGTTGTCTTTGTGAGGCTGTGGTCTTTGTGAAGCTGTGGTCTTTGTGAGGCTGTAGTCTTTGTGAAGCTGTTGTCTTTGTGAGGCTGTGGTCTTTGTGAAGCTGTGGTCTTTGTGAGGATGTGGTCTTTGTGAAGCTGTGGTCTTTGTGAGGCTGTAGTCTTTGTGAAGCTGTTGTCTTTGTGAAGCTGTTGTCTTTGTGAAGCTGTGGCCTTTTGTGAAGCTGTGGTCTTTGTGAGGCTGTGGTCTTTGTGAGGCTGTGGTCTTTGTGAGGCTGTGGACGTTGTGAAGCTATGGTCTTTGTGATCTATTTTTATTATTTAAGTTTCAGTTTCCTTACGTTTCGTCTTCGTTTCAGTTGTTCTAAACTACAATTTTTAAACGTGCCATGTAAATATAGTAATGAATGTTGGTATCATCGTGTGAAGCTGTGGTCTTTGTGAGGCTGTGGTCTTTGTGAGGCTGTGGACTTTGTGAGGCTGTGGACTTTGTGAGGCTGTTGTCGTCAACTCAGCCTATGGTCATTGTGTGAGGCTGTAGTCTCTTGTGAGGCTTTGGTCTTCGGGTGAAGCGGTGGTCTTTTGAAGGCTTTGGTCATCGTGCGAAGCTGTGGTCATCGTGTAAGGCTGTGGTCATCGTGTGAAAATCTTGTCTTTGTGCTAGAATGAAATCGGTTCTTGGCGTGAGGTTTTGGTCTTTCCTTAAGCCTGTATTGATGAGACTGGTTTTCATGTGAAGTGCTCGTCGTGTGAGACTGATTTCTTCTTGTATGGTTGAGTTCTTTGTGTGAGGCTGTGGTCTTCTTTTGAGGCTGTGATCTTTGTGAGCAGGTTCTGCATAGTCGGCTCTTTCAGGCTTTGAACTCTATTTCCCCACTCCATTGGACTCATTAATTCAGGCTTAGTGTTCAGCCTCTTTAGATAATCCCCCTTGTGCCCCAATGTAATGAGATTCAGCGATTATAAATTATCGTCTGCTGACAAAGTCAGCGTTAAGTCAATGTTAATAGACCCAGGCAGGAGCAAATGGAAAATCACGCGTTCGAGTCACGTGAGCGATTAAATGTATATGACCCTGGGGAGCTTGGGCTGCAGTTTTCTATAGACTGATGATATGTCACTTCTGCAATTCTATCCCACTCTTAAAGGTCGGGTTCCCTTCTCTCCACTAGTATGTTTGGGCTATACACAATATAACAAAATCACTAGTGGCATCATTACACGTGTGCTCTTGACATCGTTCGAATCATTATTTTTTTTGATTGTTTGTTGTTATAACAATTTATGCTATATAAACAACTAACTGTATCAACTATTGTGATTTTTAATCTATTGTCTTTGATGAGGTTCGGGACTCCCCAACTCAAGAAAGCAAAGAAATTAAAACAAATACAAAATAGAGCAGTGAGATTTATAGCAAAGGAATATACCGATTTGAAGAGAGTAACACCATTAGTAAAATCACTAAACTTAGAGACACTTCAGGAGAGAAAAATGAAAAGTAAAGTAGCTTTTAACTCTTTCTCTCCTAATTGACGATGCCAACGTTGATTCGACCCCATTATAGGAAATTGATTTTATTAAATTTATAAACTTTAATTTGTGTTGTGTAATAAAAGCATGCTATCCCCTATACTACAACACTGAACCATAATTTACACATAGAAAAACACAAAACCTAATGAAATACTCAGAAGTACTCAAAGATAAGGACTAAAAACTCAAAAACATCAACATGGGTATCTGCGTTATACATGGAACACTATACTGTAAACATTCTGTTGAAACGGTGACGTGGTACCAAACAAATATTTCTTTACCAAGGGTTTCACGTATGTATTCTGAAGACAGACATTACAGTAGTTTTCGGTGCAATCTCTAGTGTGAGCCCTCGTGAAGGGGGGCATTGTTGTCAGCAAGGACAACTCAGCTCGAGTCGGGATTTGAGCTCAAGCCCCCTTGCCAGACAGCCTAGCGATCTTTATCACTTAGCCACACATTCCACTGGAACTAGTGACTAGAATGTGAAGGAGGTACATTTTTTTTTCGTAATGTCAACACCTTCAGCGGTGTCTCCAATTATAGTATGTGAGTAATGATAAATTTCAGCGGTGCCTCTAATTATGGAAAACATTAATGAAAATCTTCAGTGGTGCTTCCAAGTTCCAATTATGGCACCTCTTCAGCAAAAATCTTCAGTGGTGTCTACAAAAAATTATGGCACTTAATTAGCAAAAATTTTCAATGGTACCTCCAATTATGGCAACTCATTAGCAAAAAATATTAATGGTGTCTCCAATTATGGCACCTCATGAGTAAAATTCTTCAGTGGTGCCTCCAAATATGGCAACTCATGAGTAAAAATCTTCAGTGGTGCCTCTAACTTTTCTTCTTTTATCTCGAAAGAAAATCGCCCTTGTAACAACTTTTTACCATTGTAACACTTTTTTGTTTCAATTTTTTAAAACCAAGCTTATATCAACTCACTCTGTCTGCCTGTCTGTCTGCCTGTCCGTCTGGTAAAAAATCTTTAGAAAATATGAATCAATAAAAAAAATGTAACCAAGTTGTAAATAAGATAATGGTAATTATTTGTGTTTGATAGCAAAAAGGGGAAATAAATCTTACAATATTGATAGATATGTCTGTAAATGTGAAATTCTTCCTCTTAGATAAGCTTTGTATTTTTAAAAGGATTTTTTGTTGAATTTCTCATCAGATCGTCTTACTGTGTAAGAATGAACTAAAAAATCAATGTATGTAATTGAAATTCTCGGTAATAAATACTTTAAATTGGACACCGACTGAAGTCATTGGATTCTTTAGAATTGGTTTAGTTCAACTTAAAGAAAGCATAGGTTTATCTTTCAGAGGCGTTTCTCTCAGAGGCGTGTTTCGCACAGGCGAAGTAATTTTATCTAATCTCTGAACACTTTTTTGAATTCCTGGAAGGAGGAGATATCAGTTGGTAGTCTAGTTATTGGGTGGTCTGGTTATTGAATGGTCTGGTCATTGTGTGGTTTGATTATCGGGTGGTCAGGTTCTTGGGTGGTCTGGTTATTGGGTGGTCTGATCATTGGGTGGTAAGGTTATCGGGTGGTCTGGTTATTTGGTGGTCTGGTTATTGGTTGGTCTGATCGTTGGGTGGTCTGGTCATTGGGTGGTCAGGTTATCGGGTAGTCTGGTTATTGGGTGGTCTGATCATTGGGTGGTCTGGTCATTGGGTGGTCAGGTTATCAGATGAGATGGTCTGGTTATTGGGTGGTCTGGTTATTGGGTGGGCAGATCATTACTGGAGTGGTCATTGCTTGGTCTGGTCAGTTTTGTAATTGCATCTTACCTCTGAACACTTTCATACATTCCTGGAAGGAGGACATCTCAGAGTGTGATCTAGTGGACAGATCAGTGGTTGGGCAAGTGAAAAGGATAAACAGATTAGTGGTTGGTTTGATCAGTGGTTGGTTCGATCAGTGGTTGGTTCGATCAGTGGTTGGTTCGATCAGTGGTTGGTTCGATCAGTGGTTGGTTTAATCGTTGGTTAGTTTGATCAGTGGTTGGTTTGTTCAGTGGTTGGTTTGATCAGTGGTTGGTTTGTTCAGTGGTTGGTTTAAAATAACCTTGTGCGTCTTCATTACATTTTACATGCTTGCCCTTGTCTGTATGCGTGTTTACTCCCGTAAGTACTTTGTGATCCTTCAGATGTGACGTTGTCAAGTAGTGTGCGTACATTCCATGCACCTATGGTAAGAGGAACTATCCTCGTCTTTTTCTTTGAATTTCGACCGCTTGAGTAGGGTTCCCGCCAATTGCGGTAGGCTGGCTAGGGTAGCTTAGAGCAGGCAATTTTTCGGGGCACCTTTTCTAGCCCTGTCCTCACGCTATGGAGGTGAGCAGTGCACTCCTAAATAGGGCTGCTCAGCCTCTCGGGGGGGATGCCGGACTCCACTGCTTCTCCCGTAAGTAGTTGTATGTGTGAGACTCTTCCATTTCATTCTCCGATTTTAAAATACTATCCTTACAAAAGACGAATCAATAATGAGCTACCCTGGAGAGTATTCCCTCATACATCGGTCCAGATAGCTCAAGATAAAACTGAAAACGTCTAGATCTTACCAATAACAGACGTACACTTTGAGTGCCGAAAGACTTAAGGCGGTACGGTACACATTTGTGCGTAGCTTTTTTTTTTACTTTGCAATAACTCTTCAAATAATTCATTTTTCATTAACCTTTTCTTAAACAATAATAAAATAAATAAATAACAAATAATAATAAAAACAAAGAAGCAGAACCTGCTACTTCATAATAATAATTAACGAATACATCAACACTACTTACTACAAAAGGTTCTAGAGGCATCCGATTACCCATTATACTGTGATAGACTTATTTTGACTACCAAGACGGTGGATTTTAAATCGCCAAGATTTACTTTTTATCAACAACAAAGAAAAATCCGCAACCATCATTGACATCTCTGTACCACTATATCCAATATGAGAAAATATGATAATCTAAACTTAGAGATAAAGCGACTATGGAAGCTGTCTATAGTAACAATCCACCCTGTTATTTAAACCGGGAGGGGGGTAATGACAACTAACCTCGCATGCCTTTTCAAAACCTTAAGCATTCCTAAGAAGATCTTCCAAGTCATAAAGGCTGTATTGCTGCAGGCCTGCCACTTCATCAGAAAATTTCTGATTATTTCCTGCTACGAGAAAGGTGTCCGAACTAGCATAGTTGTCGAATTGTAAGTAGTGCGTCTATCACACATCGCCCTCCAGCATGGTTACTTGTTTGCAAGTTATGTCCACTAAGCAGCGAAGGCACCTTTGATGAAACTGTCTCCTAGAGAGCAGCCAGGTCCCAGAGCCTTGAAACGAGGAACAAATGTTATGTGAGCCAATGTATCAAATAGTAACTATGTTACTTGATCTATCTGAAACATGTTACATAAATCTAGATCTCTACATCCTTCTTAATCTTTAGACCTATTAATTATTTTGCTTTCATCTTGGAATTTTACGAAAGAGGCAAGTCTATAAATAGCTAGCTTTAAAAAAAAAAAAAGGATTTATAGACTACGGGAAATAGTGATAAGCTAAGTGTTTTATAAAAGTATACACTGTTTAGTTCTGCCTAGTCAAATTTCTAAGCGCCCACACTTGTGTCACAATTGAATTTTATTGAGTAGTTTGCAACAAGATCTTTCAATATGGCGTCTTTGACATTGTTAACATGGCGTCTTTGACATTTTTTTTTGTAGGCAGTATTGTGATGCTGAAAGAGAAGCCTCTTAATAATAAACAAGACTTTGAAATAAAATATGTAAACCAAGAATAGATTACTGTAATGAACTTAATTATGTATTTCATTATACATATGTCCGCCAGACGCTTAATGTATAGAAAAAGTAAATCTTGATTGCGAAACGATGAAAAAGTTGTACTATGGATAAAAGATTGATTTTGCTGTCAGCTAGCAATCACACTTAGCGCCCCCTAGAAAACTCCCATGGTGCACAAGAGTCATCCCCAACCATCCAGATTCGCCATCCGGAAGTGGATCATAACCACACTTTCATTTTAATCATGCAGACATCAGCTCCTCTTCCCGTCATGCATTATTCATGACCGTTATTGGTTTGACAAGGGGGGGGGGACAAATTTATCTGATTGGCTAATTTCACTTTGACTAATCTATTTTTATCCCCCCCCCCCTTTTTCAATGTTTTTTCTTCCTTGCATACACTGCAACTCGAGTGAACTTTATTGATAGCCTCCATCTCGTTTGGCAGTAGATGTGGGTGAGAATGGGTGGGGGAGGGGGTGGGTCCTGGAGAATCGACCTTCCCAATGTCCTTTGAGGTTGGAGTAATATAATTATAGCCCGTGTTGTTTGTAGTTTATACAGCAATTGTACCATATACTCCTAGAACAGTGGTTCTCAAACGGTGTAAGAGTCTGCGAGACAACCAAAGAGGGTCCACAGTAAGTTTAAATTGTATACAATTATAATAGCTTCTTCGCTAAAAGACATTCGGTTTATGGTGAATATTGTAACAACTTAAGGGAGGCAACTCAACGAGGCACCTATATGTTTATTTACACGGAGACATGACAAACACAAAGGACATCTGCCCTGAGCACAGCATCTCCATCTCGGCTCTAAATTTGGACGGAAATAGTTCTTCTCTTCTAATGTTGACATCCTTTCCAGTCTAGTCTATAACAGTGCGCACCTTCTGCACTAGCCTGGATGGCGGTGCGCATGGCAGAGTTATAACAATATTTAGCAACTCGCCCTTAATTACTGTTTAATATTTCTATGACGTACTATCCTATGGCGACGTAAACTAAAGATTTAAAAACATTCTTCACTTGGATATTCCCGTCTGGGTGTTGAACCGTTTTGCGCGTGGCTAAACTCAGATCCCAATCACAGATGAATCCATATTTAATTCACAAGCAGTTTATTGAAATATCCACAAACGAGGAGCTTAAACATTTTTTGAGCAAGGAGGACACAAACTCTGGTTACGAAAACACGTTTCAGTTTTATGTCCTCCATTATGGGTCTCTGTACAGAAGCTTTTTCCAGTCTTCTTATCTGGTACAACGTGGAATCAGTGCTGGAACGATATTCATTTTTTTTTTGGCACATCGGCACAATTTAGGCCATGTCGTGCCCACAATCCTTCAAGGGTCATTTCCTCTTTGTAGCTCAAGAGCTAAATGTTAAGACAGCTAAGTTATTTTAAAACAATAAGGCCCATTCTTAGCTCAAATAGTAAAAATGTATATAATTTAATACAAATCTGTTGTAAATATTATATACTCACAAACACTTTGCCGTATCTGCATCGAAATTAAAAAAACCGACTTGAAACGTTGGCTCGTTGAGCCAAACATTAATGCACTCATTAATCTCATGAAATACACCCAAGTCATTAATTTTTACAAAGCTTATATCAACTCTGTCTGTCTGCCTGGTAAAAAGTTTGGACACGTGATTTCTACCACACCCTATCTCGGATTAAGAAATTTTGCTCATTTATTTATTTTACCTGAAAACAATTAGTTCATTAACTATTGGTAATTAATTTATTTTGTTTGGTATTTTGAACAAACGGAAATAAATTGTACTTGACAGATGTGGTGGTATAAGTTGAATGAATTCCCCTTAGGACTCTTGAGCCCTGACTAAACTTTTTATTTTAATGCATTTAAAAATCGATCACGTAAACATTCACCAAGATTCCCCCTTCTTCCCTCGCCCTTTCCCAACTGGTCCAGACAAGTGATAGGATCATCGCGCATGGAGAAAGCTAAAAGCTAAAGAAAAACGGTAAAAATATTTCTATCACACAGATTTATATGTTTAGGTCAGCGATACACTATACGATATCGCTTAGTATAAGCTCTGTTTGTGTTTAAAGTATTTTATGTTTTTATTTTGTTAATTTTTATTTTAAATAACAGTTATAATATCAATAACACTCCTTCAGCAAAATGTTATTTCTTTCTTTCATTTCTTTTCTTTACATTTGTTGCTACTTATGTTATGCGTTAATGTAGCTTTTTCACCTAGGGGGTCCGTGGGCAATTTTTGACTATATAAAGGGGTCCCCGAGTCAAAAAGGTTTGAGAACCCCTGTTCTGGAAAACGCGCGACAAAGTTATCTCAGCGAGTAACAATGGTGAATGAGCTAGATCTAGAATTATGTTAGAAAATGTCGAACGATCTTGACAGTAAAATAACACAGGCTAACACAGTATGATTAGAAGGCTTATGTTTTTGAAGGAGCGCCTAGATTTATTATGTCAGAAGAGAAGACAGTAATCAGTTTCTTCAACTAAATACTGTATTTAAAAAACCAAGTAGAGTCACTGACCTCTTCACAGAATAAATTGCCTATTTCACCTCAATTTCGCCTCAATCTTGAACTTTCATCCCTCTCTTCTTGTATTTTAAGCAACAGAAACGCATTATTCTATATTTCAAAGCTCAGACTTTATAACATAGAAAAGGAGCGCAGGCCAAGAGTTAATAAAGGATGTAAAGTAAAGTACTTTTTAAGCTTCTTTAATTTTTACATAAAGAACTGTACCCCATTCAGACATTTCAATCTATAGGGCAGATAATGTAAGGGTCATCTGTTTCTGTGGCCCGCCGTTAAGGAAGGTTTTTATGTAGACAACACAATGACCACTGTCTTTACTTTTTCCCAAAGTAATGTCAGGTACCCATTAGAGCTGAGTGGACTCAGAGGAGCCCTAAGGATCCCGAAATTTAAAACCCCTTCACCAGGATTCGAACCCGGGACACTTGGTTTGGAAGCCAAGCACTTAACTACTCATGGGTCCACCGTGCCTCCAAACAAATGATATAGTTGGGGCTTACACTAATTTATGAAACGCAAGTGTATCAGTAATGGACGTGATAGTCACGTGATGAGAGTCTCAGTGCTAAGCCAAACTATGGACATGTGGTCTTCAAAAAACTTATTTCGGGATACTTTCTGTCCGTTCTGGCTTAAGAAAGATGGGTAGAATCCAGTAGGCGGAAACGTAATGACCTATATTTAAAATACTTCAAGTGTAGGACTTTAAAACATCTCTCAATGAGCTAGAACCTCTTTTGCTGGTCAAATAAGCAATTTAACTTTAAATGAATGCTTCATCTTATTATTTAATCTTATCTTACATATTTGCAACCGAATTACACTAGTTACGAAATAAGAATCGTAGAAAGAAAAGACCGCCATCTTTGAGTTTATAATCAAGTCACTTCGCTCACTGCGTGATTCATTTCAAATGTAGAACTAGACAAGCAATTGAATCCTCCATTGTTATAAAGTACATCCCAGAAAAAGGTCTAGTTTTTCCACCTATCAAATGTCTAAAGATACGTTGACGGGACCCTTGAGACATCTATCGTCGAAGAGTTAATCTTTCCAGACGATTGGACTGTGCCTTTTCTATCGATCAAATGGGTCTTAGAATGTTTTGTCTCGGCTAGTTACATACACGTTTATACAAGAGAACATTCTTTTTTTGCAAAACTCAATAACTTTAAAACTATGAATACAAATAAAAAGGGTTCTTATTGATAGTCAAAAATATAAAAGTAAGATTCCTACATTTCTTGAAGACTTTCATAGATGGAAAGAAATCCGAAGATAGCAAGCTTTTTGTTCTATCTGGCACTATCTAGTGTATAGAGTCTGGTATCTGGTGTACAGAGTCTAGTATCTAGTGTACAGAATCTGGTATCTTGTGTAGAGAGTCTGGTATCTGGTGTACAGAATCTGGTATCTTGTTTAGAGAGTCTGGTATCTGGTGTACAGAATCTGGTATCTTGTTTAGATATTCTGGTATCTGGTGTAGAGAGTCTGGTATCTTGTTTAGAGAGTCTGGTATCTGGTGTAGAGAGTCTGGTATCTTGTTTAGAGAGTCTGGTATCTGGTGTAGAGAGTCTGGTATCTTGTTTAGAGAGTCTGGTATCTGGTGTAGAGAGTCTGGTATCTTGTTTAGAGAGTCTGGTATCTGGTGTAGAGAGTCTGGTAACTTGTTTAGAGAGTCTGGTATCTGGTGTAGAGAGTCTGGTATCTTGTTTAGAGAGTCTGGTATCTGGTGTACAGAATCTGGTATTTTTGGTACGGAGTATAGTATCGAGTGTAGAGAGTTCCGGTATTTGGTGTACAGATTCTTGTATCTGGTGTACAGATTCAGGTATCGGGTGTACAGATTTTGGTATCTGGTGTACAGAATATTGAAAGTGTTTAAAAGCTTTTTTTTTTCAATATAATTATTGTATAATTTTGACCCAATAGAGAATCATTTTTCTTTACTAATCTTTTCTGTTTGTATTTTTTATTTACTTGGCAGACTTGAACTTCCATATAACGACCATGACATTGTTTCGTTTATCGTGAAAATCTCCAATTAAAACTGTTTCTGTGTTTTTGTCTTTGGTTTTTTAGAAAATTGAATAAAGTTAAAACAATGACCCGATTAATGACATTAGAGTGATTCCCCTTTCCTGCAGTGCTACCGGGTGTATTCTGTGGCGTTCTACGCATGCGTAGTCTGACTCATGGCACAATGACGTAGATAATGGCAGTCATTACGCGATGCAATTACATCTACTCAATGAAATTATTCATGTTCCTGACTTCAAAGACATTAAATTTACGGCCCGCTGGCGTCTTCCGGCCTGACGTCCCTCAAACACGACAATCACTATGTGTTACTATACTATACAGCAGGGGTTCTCAACCTGTGGATAGCGACCCATGGGGGGTCGAATGACAATTTTGCACGGGTCGCATAAGACCAACAGAAATATGGATTTTTTTTTTAAAGTGTAAAACTTGAAATTTCTATGTTTATCCATTGGTAATTTCTATTTGTTTTTGTTTCAGGCTAGATATTGCAGACAAACGAATTTGATTTGTAACATTTTTCTTGACGTAGAATAAATAGCTGTAACAGTTTAAATCATACATTGTTTTTCTATGTTGATATCCGCGCATGATATGAAGCATTTGAAAAGCATTTTCCTTTTATATTTAATAGTTTCACCATTTTCATTTTTTAATAGGAAATCTCAGAATTTGCGCTATTCAATTTTAGCTTTATCATCATAGGAATCCTTGGGCCTTAGGCCTCTTTTCTTTGCCTCTTTTTGGGGCTTTATGTGCCTCTTTTATCCGGGCCATCTTGCCTCTTTTGTGGGCTTTCTTTTTATTTATTTATTTTTATTTTATAGGTTTTTATTTGTAAGTTCTCATAATTCACAAGTATTAAATCATAAACAATTGAAAAGTGATTAACCTAAAAATATAATAATAGTAATAGAAATATTATTTAATATCAAAGACATACTACCTAACCATTGAAACCACTAGAGACAGAAAAATGATACAAGTATCTTCTACCCCAGAACAATTAACACAATATCAAATATCCCTGACCCCCAACACCCCATTTCTTGAATACTACCTGAGTATTGTACAAGTATATGAAAATCAAACTAGATAACTCTCTACCCTAAAATCCATTATTTTCCTAAATGTCAATTCCAAGTGATTAGGATCAAACACCTTATTATTATGTAGAGCTTTGACCCAGCTAGCCCAAACAAGATTCCTGTATTCGGAAACAATAATCAAGTTAAAGTTATGTACCATTTTATTTTTTAGTTTTGGCAGCTTGTTTAAAACAATAGAAAAGTTAACATTTACATAGTTGCCACAGTTACCTTCTAATAAGTCCCTTACAGTACTTTTAACTTTAAGGAATAATGGACATTCCAAATACATATGTTTCTCATTATAGCATTTTCAAGATGACATAACTTACATTCACGGTCATTTGCCCGTCTTGGGGTCATCCCAAAGACAAGTCTATAACTTATCTCTCTAGCTTTTGGTGGGATATGTTTGCTGTGTAGGTTTATGAATGTGTCCTTGAATTCTGTCACCCCAAGAACTCTCCCCCACTTAATCCTATTCGCTAGGCTTTCATGTAACAGCTTTTTAAATGCTGTGTATTATTTTTTGGTTTTGTTGTGTATTAAATTTCATTACCAGGTAAAATTCTTGGAATAGATCTGTAAAATGGATGAGTGACTCTACCAAAATAGTGAGGAGTATGATTGGGTAATTGAAGAAGACTACTTATTAATTAACCATAATAGTCAATTGTTTATAGTCCATATTCTTTTTTTTGTAATGGAACAACCTCTCATGAAACCGGATCTTGAACAAAGAATTAACGTTGTTTTTACGCTGTAGTTGTATTTAAATAATCACGCAGAAAATTGAAAAACTTCAGTACGTCAATTGTAACGAAGTTCTATAAGCCAAATCTATTTAACTGAAACATCTGGATGGCTGCCTGGTCTTGCGGTTTGCGCATCCGACTGTCGTTTGGACTTATCGATAGTCCCGGGTTCAAACCCTGCCCACTCCCATATCTCATCGTCACGCGGAAGATTTGGACTAGGAAGTAAATAATCTTCAATTCTGAAGGAACATCCGAAACATGTCCAACATTTTTTACAATCAGTTACTATAGACTATTATTTTACTGCTGAGTACGCCTAATGATGGGGATTAATAAAAGGGGTCGCCGAGCTAAAAAGATTGAGAACCGCTGCTATATAGTCTACTTATAGTGTGTATTGAACCCAAAGTCAACTCTAAAATCGACTCTTCGTGATCTAATACTTCAGACACTCAGTAACACAAATGGTTTAGTTTGTTGACAAGACAGAAGAGCTTCCGACTGACTTGAGACTACCCAGACTCATACTTCTGCACACATGAAAGGGAAAGAAGCCGAAGTTTTTATGTTGAATTGTTCAATTCTATTTCTCTCTCTGCTGTTTGGATTTTTAAAGTGGGAAATGTTTCATTACAAATAACAACAATAAAAAAACAACAACAACAACTAAACAGCAACAAACACACACATAAAGATGACATCAGCGGTAAGAAATCTTTTTCCAACTGGGGGGTCATGTAAATTTCTGACAAACTCACCGGTCACATCATCTCAAAACTATCGTTAGGTCCAAGGGGGACCAAGGCTCTGGGGCCTCATTATGGACAGAGGTTTCTCTAACGGCCCCAACGGCACGGCCCTAATTGGGCTCGCAGGCCGTGGTTATCACTGATTACACAATAAACAATTTCTTTTTGGCATTTCGACTTTTCAATTAAAAACAAAAAACCCATATTATAATTTTTAGACTGCTGTACTTTTTACAAAGCTTATATCAACTTGCTCTGTCTGTCTGTCTGTCTGTCTGTCTGTCACAAATTTTGCCCACGCTACTTCTCCCACTTTCCAGTCTCGGATCAAGTGGAAACTTTGCACAATTATTTATTGCCTGAATTGAAAAATCGACCAATTATTTAATACATTAGACATACTTCATTAATTATGATATTACGTTATAGAATATATAGAAAAAAACTTACCAAGCTTAACTTTTTTTTACTGTATGTATATTAAACAATTATAAAGAAAACTTCGGATAGATTTGTAAAGTAACTTTGTCTTAATCATTTTCATAATTGATATTCTTTCTACAAAATAGAAGTCGTTCTATGTATATTAAATGCTCAAACCTCTTATTTAAAAAAAAAAAGCTTAAAAAAAAAAAGGGTTTCTGTAGTCTCCCTTAACTGTTTTTTTTTTTTTTTTTTTTCAGAAATAATTTGGAATATTTTACTTATGAATATCTTTTCGTTATAAATAATTGTTTTTTTTTTTCTAGATCTGGTCTTTTAGAAAGAGCCTTAAAAAAAAAGATTATATATAGTTATCACAAAATTATTCACTGAAATTCTGCAATAACTGGTCCCCCCCCCATTTGCTTCTCTCTCTGTCTGTCTGTCATCTCTCTCTCTCTTTCTGTCTCTGTCTTTCTCTCTCTCTCTTTCTGTCTCTTTGTCTCTGTCTGTCTCCCTCTGTCTGTCTGTCTCTCTCTCTTTCTATCTCTCTCTCTTTCTGTCTCTCTCTTTTTGTCTCTCTTTCTGCCTCTCTATGTCTCACTGTCTCTCTCATTCTGTCTGCCTGTCTGTCCATCTCTCTCTCTTTCTGTCTGTCTGTCGTCTCTCTCTCTTTCTGTCTCTCTCTCTCTCTCTCTTTCTTTCCGTCTCCCTGTCGTTATTTCTTTACCCATCCCCTCCCCCCCCCGATCAGCACTCTGTCTATAATTGTAAGCCTACTCAGTAACACACACACACACACACACACACAATGACACACGCTTGTGTGTGTGTACACGTCATGAATATTTGCGCTCCTCAACGTCACTGCTAATATCAAGTGACTTTAGAATCTCCAGTGGCATAACATGAAACATAATATTCTAACATTTGCACATCACATATGTCCTAGCAAGCCTAACCCCCCCCCTAGCCTCTAACCTTTGGCCTAAACCCATTTGGAAGGTTGGAAATTATTTGCAGTTGTTTTTTTTTCTCTCATAGACACTTTGATCTATTTTGACTTTGTGCCAAAGTATATTAAAAAATGAGATATATTCTTGCGCTGACGGTTTTGTTGTGAAGGTCACTGTTTGATGTGAAGGTCATTGATTGCTTTTTTGTTGTGAAGGTCATTGTTAGCTTTTTTTGTGAAGGTCATTGATTGCTGTTTGTGAAGGTCATTGTTTGCAGTGAAGGTCATTGTTTGTTTTTTGTTTTGAAGGTCATTGATTGCTGGTTGTAGAGAAAATAATTGATTGTTGTTTATTGTGAAGGTCATTGACCGCTGTTATTTGGAAAAGCCATTGACCAGTATTTGTCATGAACGACATTGACCGATGACTTTTTAAAAATTCCATCGATCGTTATGTTTGTTTTTTTGCAATCGATGTTTGTTCCAAAGGGCATTGACCTCTGTTGAATAAACGTTTGTCTTCGCACTGTGGAGAGTTACATTGAACATTAGGAATTGTTGGAAAATTTTAGTAAGGCTTTTGGCGTTACAACATATAACCAGCGCAGTCTCAGTTGTAAGCAAAATGTTGGGCCACTCTCAATTGTAAGCATAATACTTGGCCAGTCTCAGTTGTAGGCATAATACTTGGCCAGTCTCAGTTGTAGGCTAATAGCTAGGCCAGTCTCAGTTGTAGGCTATAATAACTAGACCAGTCTCAGTTGTAGGCTAATGACTAGACCAGTCTCAGTTGTAGGCATAATACTTGGCCAGTCTCAGTTGTAGGCTAATAACTAGGCCAGTCTCAGTTGTAGGCTAATAGCTAGGCCAGTCTCAGTTGTAGGCATAATACTTGGCCAGTCTCAGTTGTAGGCTAATAGCTAGGCCAGTCTCAGTTGTAGGCTAATAACTAGACCAGTCTCAGTTGTAGGCTAATGACTAGACCAGTCTCAGTTGTAGGCATAATACTTGGCCAGTCTCAGTTGTAGGCTAATAACTAGGCCAGTCTCAGTTGTAGGCTAATAGCTAGGCCAGTCTCAGTTGTAGACAAAATACTTGGCCAGTCTCAGTTGTAGGCTAATGACTAGACCAGTCTCAGTTGTAGGCATAATACTTGGCCAGTCTCAGTTGTAGGCTAATAACTAGGCCAGTCTCAGTTGTAGGCATAATACTTGGCCAGTCTCAGTTGTAGGCTAATGACTAGACCAGTCTCAGTTGTAGGCTAATAACTAGACCAGTCTCAGTTGTAGGCTTATAGCTAGGCCAGTCTCAGTTGTAGGCTAATAGCTAGGCCAGTCTCAGTTGTAGGCTAATAGCTAGGCCAGTCTCAGTTGTAGGTTTATGACTAGGCCAGTCTCAGTTATAGGCTAAGAACTAGGCCAGTCTCAGTTGTAGGTTTATGACTAGGCTAGTCTCAGTTATAGGCTAAGAACTAGGCCAGTCTCAGTTGTAGGTTTATGACTAGGCTAGTCTCAGTTTTAGGCTAAGAACTAGGCCAGTCTCAGTTGTATGCGACAATGAGTTTTTATGGGTTTATTTAGGGGATATTTTAGTTAACCGGGTTCCCCACCTTAACAGGCCTACATATTAATCAAAGAGCAACAACAACAGCAAACCAAGTTGCATAATAAACGAACTGTAAATAAGTGGCCAATGATCATTAAACAATAGCATATTTAATACTAAATACAAATGATTAATATTCAGAGTAGGTACAAATAATGGAATAACAAGTTAATGCATTATTAATTACACAAACGAACACCCTTCTCGCACGCACACTCAGTTCCTGCCCCACTGCCCGGTGGCTCCAAATACCACAACACGGAGATGAAAGACTCAAACTAATCACGTGGTCATTCATCGGCTCCCAAGGCGAGCTCAAAACTACGCACTCCATCTTAGCCCCAAGCCTAACACCCTGGAACAAAGAATAATTTAGATCTAGCGAGGCCACTAAATCACAGAACTTTCATTAACGATACATGTACCGAAATATCAACCTGATTACTGCATGTATGTACTTACGTACCGTAAACGCGGAGGCGCGGTGGCTGAGCGGTAAAGCGCTTGGCTTCCGAACCGGGGACAGGGGTTCGAATCCTGGTGAAGACTGGGATTTTTAATTTCGGGATCTTCGGGCGCCTCTGAGTCCACCCAGCTCTAATGGGTACCTGACATTAGTTAGGGAAAAGTAAAGTCGGTTGGTCGTTGTGCTGGCCACATGACAGCCTTGTTAACCGTAGGCCACAGAAACAGATGACCTTTACATCATCTGCCCTATAGACCACAAGGTAAGAAAGGGGAGCTTTTTTTTCTACCGTTATCGCGGGGAAACAATGAAAACAATGGAGCAGAAGGAATCCACAGTCAGAACGCCCTCTCCGAAAAAAGAACAATAGAGGAACTAAGCGTGACGTAGAACACACCCACACACACACACACAATATTCTTGACAACAACACACACGCCCAATGCAAACTACTTCCTGGACATAACAACAGGACTGTTAGACAAGAACGACAACTTCACGCGCACACGACAGTATGCATAATACTTGTCCATTCTTAGTTGTAGGCTAATAACTAGGCCAGTCTCAGTTGTAGGCAAAATACTAGGCCAGTCTCAGTTGTAGGCTAATAACTAAGCCAGTCTCAGTTGTAGGCAAAATACTAGGCCAGTCTCAGTTGTAGGCAAAATACTAGGCCAGTCTCAGTTTTTCGAAAAATAAAAGACCATTCTGTTGTAGGCTAATAACTAAGCCAATATCAGTTATAGGCAAAATACCAGGTCAGTCTCAGTTGTATGCTAAATACAAGGTAATCAAAGTGTGGTGCCATTCTCAATTGTATCCATAATACTAGGCCATTCTGTTGTAGGCTAATAACTAGGCCACTATCAGTTGTATGCAGAATACTAGGACAGTCTCAGTTGTAGCCAAAATACTAGGCCAGTCACAGTTGTAGGTAAAATACCAGGCCAGTCTCAGTTTTATGCTAAATTTAAGGCCAGTCTCAGTTGTGGTAAAAAATACAAGGCCATTCTGTTGTAGGCTAATAACTAGGCCAGTCTCAGTTGTACATTTAAAATGAGTGAACTGCATAACCTTTTTTTTTGTGAGGAACATATTTCACACAAGATGAAAAATAATTGAAAATTAAACTAAACTGTCAGTAACGTTTCTTTCTGACCTTATTTCAGTCTCGCGCCATCTTCTTTTCATTTTTTACCCATGATCCAATACAATCCTTCCCATCATACTTATTGCCCAGCCACGCCCCTTGATGCGCAAACAATTTATGACATAATGGTTCGGACATATTTTACCTTTACCTCTACATATCCCTTAGACTGTTGGACCGTTGGAGCACCAAGCAAGACTCGTCGACCGTCTTTCTCCATTCCTCCCTGTCTTTGGCCTTAGTTAGAACCTCTTTCAATGGCAGGCCCGTCCATTCTTTTATGTTGTCCTCCCATCGCTTTTCTTTGGAAGGATGATGATGAGTGATTTGGTCCAGGGTTTGGGCCATTCTGTTGACTGCCATATCTTGTAGCAAATCGTACAAACTGCGTTTATCATGGTTTCTCCTCCCGCCTGTAGAAGTTCACCAAGAGTGTTGTCAACTCCGGCCGATTTTCCCTTTTTCAGGGTTTTTACTGCTGCTGCTACTTCCGAGCGGAGAATTGGATAGTCGTCAATGTTTGATACTGCTGCGACGTTTAGTATCTTTGTATCTCTTGAGATTTCAAAGTTCTACAACTCTGCACAGTATTCCGTCTATCTTTTTAACATCTTTTTCCTCAGTTAAGCATCTACTGTTTTTGTCTTGTATTGTGTTGGTTCTTGCTTTGAGGTAGTAAGGTCCTTCCCTAGTTGGTACGCTTTTTTACTGTCATTCCTGTCAAGTCCCTGTTCCATTTCTTGACACTACTTCTCTATCCACTTTTTCTTCGCTTCTTTCATCCCCTTTCTAATCCGTTTGTTGACGCTTTTGTATTCGTGGACATATTTTGGGTCGGACAACTTTTTCCCTTTAAGCTCCCGTCGCTTGTCACAGAGTTGGACTATATCTTCTGTTACCCAGGTTTTTTTGGGCTGGCGGAACTTCTCTACTATTTCCAGGGATGTGACTGTGACTGCTGTGTTTAGCATATTGACTTATGTGTCGATATCCTGGTCAGTGCAGTCCAAGATATTGAGGTCTGCAAAGCGTCCTCCTACTTGTGCCTCTGGTCTTTCAGCTTATCCAGGTCAAATTTTATCCTGGTAGGTCCTTATTTTGTTACCTTTTTTAGGTCTAATTTACCTACTTCTTACCTAATTTTAGGGTCATCATAACAAGGTCATGGTCGCTTACAATGTCAGTCCAGGAAAACTTCTTGTTTTTTGCCTAATGGATGCCTGCCTTAAAACGCTGTTGCACTATGATGTAGTCGATCTGGTTGTGGTGTTCTCCGTTCGGACTGTGCCATCCTAGTGTGTTAGCTAGTAAGAGATTGTTGTATTTCGCAAATTCTAATAGTCGTTGACCTCGTTCATTGGTTGAGAGGTTACTGTATTTTCCACAAGTGCCTTTTCAGGTTTGGTAGGAGTCGCTTCCTACTTTGGCATTCCAGTCTTCTTGTACAACAAGAATGTCCTTTTTCGGGACCTTATTGACCACTTCCTGTCTGCCTCGTCGTCATATGTTAATGTAGGAGCGTAGGCTTGAATGATGGTGATATTGAAGGGTAGTGCCGTTAAACGTATCCAGATGAGTCGACTGTATATAGGATAACAAAATGCAATGAAAATGAATTATAGGTTCGTTACCAGAAGTTATGTACTGAATTAAAAAATCGTTTGCCTATAACTACGTTTTTTAGTCATAGAGAAATATCATGTCTTTCCGTTTCATATTCATCTCTCTATCTCCCTACCACAAATTCTTTTTTTTCTCAATCTAATGTTTAAAAGTGAGAAATTCATTTTTGATATTTAAAAAAATTCAAAAGAAATAAAAACCCTTTCCAGTAGCAGACAGTTATTTCAACACGACCTGTCACAGCAGATGAAGCTAACCACGATAAGCTGATGGCCAGGAGAATAACTTAAATGTAAAATAATGAGTTGGTTTTCAGATAAAAGTTGATTTTTCAACATTTTCTTTTCAAATATTTTTTAGTAGCTAATGAAAAAAACAAAAAAAAACACAATAAGAAAGGACATACAATAAACATTAAACGTGATATTATATACATAGATAGAATTATATTTTAGTATTATAATATAACGATGGAAATATAAAGTCACGTGATAATTAGTGTCAAGGTCGAGGTTGATTTAATTGTATAAACATGGAGAAACAACAGCGTATTTCCAGGTCTACTGGGGGCGGGGGGGGGGTTGTGTTACAAAGATAGTTAGAAATAGGGTTTTGGTTCTTTCTTGTATGTAAAGTAAAGTACTGTTCCCCTTTCAGACCTTGCAATCTATAGGGCAGACGATGTTAAGGTCATCGGTTTCTTTAGTCAACGGTTAACGAGCAGGGTGTCATGTGGCCAGCACAACGACCAACCTCCTTTATTTTTCTCCAACTAAAATTGAGTTGAGTGGACTCAGGGGCGCCCTAAAAATCCCGAAATTTAAAACCCCAGTCATCACCGAGATTCGAAGCCCAAGGCCACGGGTTCGGAAGCCAAGCGCTTAACCACTCAGCCACCGACCCTCCCATCATGCTTGTATGTTAGAAAGCTAATTTTAGAGAGGATATATATATAAAATCTATCTATGTATGTATCTATGTATGTATCTATGTATATATCTATCTATCTATCTATATATATCATAAGTTTCTAGCTTCATGTTAAGTGTACTTTTGTGAAGCTATTATTGAAATCAAGTTATATTGTGTTAACAGTGTCTGTTCTGTTCAATCTTTTCATAATTTCCAATCTAAGAATTAAACTGTGTTATTTATAAAAATGAATTCTGTGACTTCTTCCCCTAAATAAATATTACAGTTGAGTTTGGGTCATGGAATTATTGGAAGTTTCATAGTATTACTACATTATTATGACTCCATTTCATTGTAACATACAATACTGGAATAAAATATTAAGTATTATAGAAAAGTTTGCAAATCAAACAAGAATGCTATTTAACTTTTGGTTTGGCTAATAAAATTAGAATATACATCCTCAGTTTGGGATCCGTTGACTCAAGAATACATATAGAAACTGGAACAGATACAAAATAGAGCAGTGAGATTTATAACAAATGAATATTCCAATTTGATTAAAGTAACACCTTAAGTTAAATCACTAAACTTAGAGACACTTTAGGACAGAAGAATAAAAAGTAAAGTAGCTACGGTATAATACATAAATCAAATGAAATATAATTTACAAAAAAAAAAAAAAAAAAAGCAAAACCTAATGAAATACTCAGAAAGATTAAGGCGCATTTCTTATTCTATTTTATACGCTAGAACAAATTCTTACAAGTGCTACTTCTTCACGATTGCCATTAGAGAATGGAATGGGTTGCCTGAATCAGCCAGGAAAATCAACGACTTAGCAGAGTTTAAGTCATTGATTAACATGCATGACTAGATTGACACATGAAATGTGTAGGATGTACTTATCTTCCTTTTTTGAAGTAACGTCTAAAATATATAAGATAAGATAAGATAATAAAATAGAATTATACAGAATTATCTTAACTCGTGCATTTTCAGTAATTTTTGTTATGCGTCTTTCTTTGATATTAGAATTATATATGCCATCTTTCCCACGCTGCATTTTAAACCCTAATCCCATTTGATTTTAGGATTTTTCAACTTACTAGCCTAGGGTGAAAAAGAAACCTAATCAAAATATTACGTTAGTCGTATCCATGGGTGTATATTGAAGGTAAAAAAAATCTTTAAGAAAACTAATCTCGTTTAAAATGTCAAGTGATGTATGTTTATGTTCGTGTGGATCCCTTGCTAGATCACTTGTGTTTGGCTGAGATAATGTGATGAGACGACTTCAATAAAGGATTCACGTGCTTATCATCTAATTCAAAACATAAGCTCATCTTTCATTGGTTGCTTCTGCCAAATTCTACCCACGATTCTCTGAGAGACTTTTATTGATTGGACTTTGAGTCATTTCCTTTTCTTTTCCCATTCTGTCTGTTTTTTTCCCAGGTTCATTGTAAAAAGACTTTTTGTTAGTATGCTATATTGAGCTATTCAATACAAAGCATTAGGAGCTCTTTACGTTTTATTTGAGTTGTTCTCAGCGCCTCGAGAATGTTTAGCACTACTGTATATTATGTTGTGCGACGTCATTTTCATTTTCCCCTCGCTGTCTTTAAAGTTAAATTGGTCGAAATGTTTATGAATTTTCAATTCACTGTCCAATATTTTACTTTTGTTTACGTGGTGGCTTGGTGGTTAATGCGCTTGGATTCCGTACCAGGGGGGGGGGGGGGGCGGGGGGGGGTTGTGTTACAATCACAATGAAGACTTGAATTTAGAATTTCGTGATTTTCGGACGCCCAGAGTCCACCCAACTCCAATGGGATATCTGACATAAGTTGGGTAAAGCTAGGGCGGTTGGTTGGTGTGCTCGCCACACGACACCCTTGGTAACGGTTGGCAATAGAATTAGATGACCTTTTCATGACCTGCAATATGGATCGCAATGTGTGAAAAAAATAGGGTGGGGGGGTATTTAACTTACACTTTTTGATTTCATGTTTTTTAAAAATGATATTTGCTAGCCTTCTTATATATAAATATATATTTCTTAAGAACACTTCAAAGCAAATACCCACCAACACGTACACACTAACACACGCATGGCCTCACCCACATACGAAATAGGTACTGAAACCATCAGATGTGATGGATTATTCAGAGCCACAAATATGATATAAGAATCATCGGCCTCCTTCAGTCGTAGAATGACTGTGGCTCATCTCAGAGCACACTTCCTCATGTGGCTGTGGAGCCCTATTTTGGAGAGACACTCCCGTCCACAGATAGCGCAGGTTAAGGTGGCTTTTGCTTCGGTGGTAGAGGAGCTGGCCGTTTTTCGGATTGTACGTTTTTCTTCCTGAGCTGAGACCCATGTACTTTCACTGTCCATAGCTTTCTTGGTCACTGTCTCTCTTCATCTGGTGCGGTCTGAGCTAAGTCTTCCCAATTGTCAGAATTGATGTTCACTGATTTGAGGTCACGTTTTATTATATCTATGTAACGGATGTGGGGGCGACCAGTTTTTCTTGCGCCAGTCGCGAGTTGTCCATAGAGGATGACTTTCGGGATTCGCTTGTCCTCCATCCGGCGAACATGTCCAAGCCAGCGCAAACGGCGTTGTCTGAGGGCTGTAAAGATGCTGGGAATACCTGATCGCGCAAGGATAAGAATAGCATATCAAAAACTAATAAATAGCTAACCGGGAATAAAAGTAAATACACAAATATACTTACACATTGATTAATAGATGCATAACCATACACACATACTCTTTATACATATATAAACACAAATAAACACACATTTCTTTTCATTTGTCTTTAAACAAATAACATAATATCAAATATCACCAACCCCATTTCTGGAATACTGCTCGAGTATTGTACAACCATTTAAAAAGCAAACTAAATAATTCTCTACCCTAAAATCAATAAATTTCCTAAATGTCGATTCTAAGTAATTAGAATCAACCACCTTATTATTATGTACAGCTCTGAGCCTGCTAGTCCAAACAAGATTCCGATTTTCAGAAACAATAATCAAATTGAAATTATGAACCATTTTATTTTAAAGTTTTGGCAACTTGTTTAAAACAATAGACAAGTTTAGATTCACATAGTTGCCTCAGTTAGATTCTAACAAGTCTCTTACAGTGTTTTTAACTTTAAGAAATAATGGACATTCCAAATATATATGCTTCTCATTATCAGGTTTTCAAGATGAAATAATTTATATTGATGGACATTTGCCCGTTTTTGAACTATAGGGGTCATCCCAAAGATGAATCTATAAGTTATTTCTCTAGCTCTTGTTGTGATATTTTTACTGTGTAGGTTTCTGAATGTGTTCTTGAGTTCTGTCCCCCCAAGAACTCTCCCCCACTTAATCCTATTCACTAGGCTTTCCTGTAACAGCTTTTTAAGTGTTGTGTATGACTCTATGATTTTGTTGTATTTAATGTTCATTACCAGATAAAATTCTTGAGATAGATCAGTAAAATGGATGAGTGGCTGTACCAAAATAGTGATGAGTATAATTATGTATTGGAAGAAGACTACTTAATCTTAAACCATAATGGTATATTGTCAAGGGAAAGTTTGGTGGGGTTCTAACTACTATATATACAGTTTTGAATATTTAATCCATCGTTAACAAAATTACTCACAGTCATTACACCAACACAGATCTGCTTTGTTTACATTTTTATACCTTACATCTTACAGACTTTTTTTGTCTATTTGTATATAAATAATAATTATATAATCAGTATTTAAAAAAACAAAATTGCTAAAAAAAAGACAATAATAAAACATAGAAAAAGTAAATTTTAAAATAGATCTTTAAATTATTGTAGTTAATAATAGTTATAAAAAAAAAGGCCTCAGCGTAATCCTTGAAATTTTTATTTTCAAATCGTTAAACATTGTTACCTCCCCTGCTATTTGAAAAAAAAGCTCATCACAACCATTTCTTTAATAACTGCGTTTTGAAAACTTTTAAAATGTTTACAACAGATTTAGCTTGGATTCAAATGTCCGTATTGTTGGCCAATGGCGGGCGGGCAATTTTCCACATGTCCAACTGTCTTGCCCAGGGAAGGGAGAGGGAGTGTAGTGGTGCCGACGTGCATTTCTGGCCAATGTATGCTCGTTCATTCTGAACAACGGATGTGGAAATGGAGTCCAGTGTTTAATCCACTCTCAGGTGGCGGGAAAATGGAAAACGTGTCCGATCATTCTCAATGGCCAGCAGAAGTGGACAATTTAAAACAAAAAACAACCTCTGAGATTAAATAAAAAAAAATAGCAAGACGGAGATGGCAAAATACAAAAACAAACTTAATTATTAAAGAACGATTTAAATGTAACCAAAAGCAGTTATTTTTTTCAAAATATTAAAATTATTTAAAATACGCAGTTGGGGTCTCTTGCTAGTTGAAACACCGCTTAGACAACTTATCAAAAAAGCATAAAAAACACACACACAACACTACCACAGTAAAGCGAACTCTTTGAACAAAAATGTCTCAGCAAAATCGGGAAAATCTTGGAAAACAACTGCCACCCGCTCCATCATAACAACGTCAACTTGAGCGACGTGTGTCAATCAAGACTCGATCTAGAACCAGGCGGTACAAAAGCTCATTCGTTTCTTACTCGGTCAGTCCAAGGTTCAAGATGCCTGTGTGTAGTCGCTCAATGAACTCTTTTCGTTGTGTCTGTTCTATCTATGTGAATGTTTCTGTTGTGTCTGTTCTATTTATGTGTATGTTTCTGCCGTGTCTGTTCTATCTATGTGAATGTTTCTGTTGTGTCTGTTCTATCTATGTGAATGTTTCTGTTGTGTCTGTTCTATCTATGTGTATGTTTCTGTTGTGTCTGTTCTATCTATGTGAATGTTTCTGTTGTGTCTGTTCTATCTATGTGAATGTTTCTGTTGTGTCTGTTCTATCTATGTGAATGTTTCTGTTGTGTCTGTTCTATCTATGTGTATGTTTCTGTTGTGTCTGTTCTATCTATGTGAATGTTTCTGTTGTGTCTGTTCTATCTATGTGAATGTTTCTGTTGTGTCTGTTCTATCTATGTGAATGTTTCTGTTGTGTCTGTTCTATCTATGTGAATGTTTCTGTTGTGTCTGTTCTATCTATGTGAATGTTTCTGTTGTGTCTGTTCTATCTATGTGAATGTTTCTGCTGTGTCTGTTCTATTTATGTGTATGTTTCTGTTGTGTCTGTTCTATCTATGTGAATGTTTCTGCTGTGTCTGTTCTATCTATGTGAATGTTTCTGCTGTGTCTGTTCTATTTATGTGAATGTTTCTGTTGTGTCTGTTCTATTTATGTGAATGTTTCTGTTGTGTCTGTTCTATCTATGTAAATGTTTCTGTTGTGTCTGTTCTATCTATGTGAATGTTTCTGTTGTGTCTGTTCTATTTATGTGAATGTTTCTGTTTTGTCTGTTCTATCTATGTGAATGTTTCTGTTTTGTCTGTTCTATCTATGTGAATGTTTCTGTTTTGTCTGTTCTATTTATGTGAATGTTTCTGTTTTGTCTGTTCTATCTATGTGAATGTTTCTGTTGTGTCTGTTCTATTTATGTGAATGTTTCTGTTGTGTCTGTTCTATTTATGTGAATGTTTCTGTTTTGTCTGTTCTATTTATGTGAATGTTTCTGTTTTGTCTGTTCTATCTATGTGAATGTTTCTTTTGTGTCTGTTCTATTTATGTGAATGTTTCTGTTTTGTCTGTTCTATTTATGTGAATGTTTCTGTTTTGTCTGTTCTATCTATGTGAATGTTTCTGTTTTGTCTGTTCTATCTATGTGAATGTTTCTGTTGTGTCTGTTCTATCTATGTGAATGTTTCTGTTTTGTCTGTTCTATCTATGTGAATGTTTCTGTTGTGTCTGTTCTATTTATGTGAATGTTTCTGTTGTGTCTGTTCTATTTATGTGAATGTTTCTGTTGTGTCTGTTCTATCTATGTGAATGTTTCTGTTGTGTCTGTTCTATTTATGTGAATGTTTCTGTTGTGTCTGTTCTATTTATGTGAATGTTTCTGTTGTGTCTGTTCTATTTATGTGAATGTTTCTGTTGTGTCTGTTCTATCTATGTGAATGTTTCTGTTGTGTCTGTTCTATTTATGTGAATGTTTCTGTTGTGTCTGTTCTATCTATGTGAATGTTTCTGTTTTTTTTTTAAGAAACTTGTCCTTGATATCACAACGAATTTCTATAAGGATCTATAAAGCAGTCTCCACAGGTCTGGGAAACCCAAAATTCTCGACCTGTATGGTGACATTCATGCACTACGCAAGACAGCAGGGTTTCTGTCCAGGGCTTTTGCAGCAAGAGAGGATTTGATTTAATGGAGTTTGATGATGATGATGATGATAAAGCAGTCTTAGTCTTAATAATAATAATAATAATGTTCCTAGGAACATTCTTGTGGCCTGTCAGACGACGGTACTGCTGCAGACCTGCCACATCACCAGAAAATTCCTCGGTGGAAACTGATAAAGCGACTACGCTGAATTTTGTTTCCTTTAACGAAACTCGATCCTGGCAGCGCCAGAGAATGACTACTCGTTCGTTTCTAACATAATAATAACAATAATAATAATGGCGGGATGTTCAGCCTTATCAGAATCTGCCTACCTAGGTCGCCATAACCAAAGCTAATACACCTGCACCAGGCTTTGACACATAATTTGATCGGTAAGGACACTCCTCCTTGTTACAAATACTCGCCACAAGAGGTTCTCGAGTCTATTGGTCATCTGCTGTACTGGGATAGGCCTATTTTGACTGACAAAAATGTAGATTTTAATCGCCCTGATCTGCTTCTCATTGATAAAAAAGAAAGAGCCGCTACCATTATTGATATCGCCGTACCACTATCTCATACCTTAAGAAAAACTTAATAATAATGATAATAATAATAACAAGAGGAGCCAAAAGGATCAAATGGACGAGAGAAATGAATATAGACATTATCAAATCGTTCTTCCGTGTTAACATTTGTGATGATAAACCTCTACCAGGTTATAGGCAAAAACTCTCCCTGGAATTTAACAAATTATACCCTAATCTAAACCTTACAGAGCAGAATGTTGTAGACAGAAGATCTGTAATAATTAAAAAATGTTATTTGACCCCCGCAGAAATTGACGTGATAAGAAGGGAAGTAGGTCATGAGCTTCATATACAAGAGCTCATCTCAGACATAAACGACATGCCCACACAGCCGACCAACGAAGACATTAGTAGAACACCCAACCAACAAGAGAATGACCCAACATCGGCAATAAGCAATGAGCTACACTCAAAATTTTCTAATCTTATAGACCGTTATAAAAACACCAATCTTAACTCTAGGCCTCGTATCCCCAAGCTAAACGTCAAGAAAGAGACAAACACATATATTAATGAAATAAATAAAGTCTTAGCTAACCATCTTGAAACACCAAGAAACTTGTTTGAGACACACCTCGCTATATACTGCGCCGCTGTGGCTGTCACGGAGCTCTCTGGACAAAAGACCTTCGAGCTAGGCCCAATTAATCAAAGACCAAAACAACATGTGCCAGCATGGAAAAGGCGCCTTGAAGACAATATTAATCAACTGAGGAGCCAAATGGATACAATTGGACAATATCTGGGAAACAACCATTCCGCGAAAATACTTAACAAAATGAAGACAATACTAAGAACAACTGGAATCAAATTGACGGACTGTGATAGCCACGCACGACTCTTATGTTTGAAAGATACTCTGAGACAGAAAGCTAAACTAAAGGGAGCTAGGTTAAAGCGCTACAACGAAACCACCAAAAGAAAGGAGCATAACGCTTTATTTCAGCACATGAGAAAACAGTTCTTCCGTAAACTAGCTGATAATGGTGCTGACAAAATTCAAACCATTGATAGCACTAAACACGGCTCCTTTACCGACTACTGGGCGGCGCTTTGGTCCGACCCACTACATTACAATGTGCAGGCTGACTGGATCGAGGAAATCCAAACTAAAAACAACCTAATACCAGAAATGCCTGATGAGGATTTCACAGCTGAGGAAGTCTCCGCAGCTATTTCAAAAACCCACAACTGGACTGCTCCTGGACCGGACAATATACACAACTTTTGGCTGAAAAAACTTACAGCCGTACATGCACCACTAACATCAAGTTTTAACGAGCTAATATCAGAACCGTCTTCAATGCTGTTAGAACTCACTGAAGGGAGAACATCTCTCCTCCCCAAAAAAGGGGATGCGAACCAACCATCAAACTATCGCCCTATCACTTGTCTGTCAGTGGTGTATAAACTATTAACTTCACTTTTAAAAAGTAAAATGTATAAATTTTGTTCTGCCCATAAGCTACTAGCAGATGAACAACAAGGTTGCATTGAAGAGTCGATGGGCTGTAAAGTACAGCTAACTATAGATGGTATTATATTGCATCAAGCTAATAGAAGAAAGAGAAATTTACACATGTGTTACATCGACTACAAAAAAGCTTTCGATTCAGTTCCGCATGATTGGCTATTAAAAACCCTGGACATCCATAGAATCAACCCAAGAATAAAACAACTATTGAAAGTCTGTATGGATAATTGGAAGATAAACCTGCACCTAAATCGTGATAAACTAGGTTCTGTGCACATAAGAAGAGGTATATACCAGGGTGACTCACTATCTCCACTCTGGTTCTGCCTAGCGATTAATCCTCTATCTACATTACTCCAAGACTCTACAAACGGTTTTAGGGTTGACACTAAATGTACAAAATGTGTGTCCCACTTATTATACATGGATGATCTAAAGCTATATGCAGGAACCGAGCAAAAATTACACACCTTAATCAAAACGGTAAAATGCTTTAGTGACGATATCTGTATGTCTTTTGGCCTGGATAAGTGTGGCATCATAAGCATTAAAAAGGGCAAGGCAACGAACACCAACATTGAATTTGAAGGCATCGAGGAATTGAACTCCGCCTCTATTTATAAATATCTTGGAATAAACCAGAATGCCAAGATAAACCATAAGAAATTAAAAGAGGACTTCCTTGGCAAATATAGGCAAAGAGTTAATAAAATCCTCAACACCAAACTGTCTGGCAGTAATCTCATCACTGCAATTAACAGCTGGGCCGTCCCTGTGCTCCTTTACACGTTCGGTGTGATCAAATGGACTGACACCGACCTACATGACATTGACAGACTCACTAGAAAATTACTAACCAAGTTTCGATGTCTACACCCCAAGTCCTCCACCATAAGGTTATACCTGCCCAGGAAGGATGGGGGTCGTGGATTGCAGAACATCTTCAAATTGTGTAAGATGCAAGTTTTAAAAATACGATCAAAACTGCTCGCCTCCAGCAATAAATTAGTTTCCTTCCTACGGAAATACGACTCCGATGCAACCCCTCTGAACCTACACAATGCTGATGTCAATATCGGTTTGGACGACGTAGGGCATGAGATTCGCCAATGGGAAGAAAAAACACTCCACGGAAAATTTCCGGCTTCATTACATGGGGACAACATCGACAAGGCTGCTTCCTTAACATGGCTCAAAGCAGGTCATCTCTACCCTGAAACAGAAGGCTTTGTTACAGCAATACAGGACAGAGTAATCAGGACAAAAAATTACGAGAAGCATATCCTGAAACTCAATGTTGTCGACAAATGCCGAAAATGTGGAAATGTGGGCGAGTCGATTGAACACATTATGGCAGGATGTCCAGCCCTATCAGAATCAGCCTACCTAGGTCGCCATAACCAAGTTGCAAAGTTAATACACCAACACCTGGCTTTGACGTACAAATTGATCGGTAAGGACACTCCCCCTTATTATAAATACTCTCCGCAAGAGGTTCTCGAGTCTACTGAACATCTGCTGTACTGGGATAGGCCTATTCTGACCGACAAAACGGTAGATTTCAATCGCCCGGATCTGCTGTTCATCGATAAAAAAGAAAAAACCGCTACCATTATCGATATCGCCGTACCACTGTCTCATAATTTAAGAAAAACTGAGATAGAAAAACAAAGAAAATATGGGAACCTAGGCTTGGAGATTAAGCGTCTATGGAAATTGTCCAAAATAACAATATACCCCATTGTTATATCAACCGAGGGGATAATAACAACTGACCTCACAGACACCTTCAAGGCCCTTAACATTCCTAGGAACATCTTCGTTGCCTGTCAGAAGGCGGTACTGCTGCAGACCTGCCACATCACCAGAAAATTCCTCAGTGGAAACTGTTAAAGGGACTACGATGAATTTTGTTTCTCTTTAGCGAAACTCGACCCTGGCAGCGCCAGAGAATGACTACTCGTTCATTTCTAACATAATAATAACAATAATAATAATAATTTGTCCTTAGTATTGAAATACTTTTTGATCTCTTAAAACGTTCTATTAGGCTTAGCGATGAAGCCACTATGGAAGCTATCCAAAATAATTATACACCCTGTTGTCATATATCAACTGAGGGAATAGCGACAACTGGCTGAAACACATTCGAAGCCTCAACTCTTTCTCTCCTCCTGACTGACGATACCAGCGTTGATTCCACCAGAGTGTGGTAATTAATTACGGAGAGAAAGTGTTGAGAATTCGTAGGGAATTCGTTACCTGTCAAGAGGGCAGTATTGCTGTAGACCTGCCACATTTTCAAAACATTTCTCAGTGGGTCACTGTTTAAATGGACTACACTGACCCTTATTTCCCTTTAACGAAGCTTGACCCTTGCAGTGCTAGAGAATGAAAATTAGCTAATTTCTATATTAATAATAATATTAGTAATAATCAACATGTATGAGTGACTACGTAATGCAGTGTGTGTGTGCGTATTAATATAGCTTTTTATATAGCGCTACTTTCATGCTTATTGCATGCTCTGAGCGCTTTTGGTCCAATCTCATTTTGTATTGGCTGAATAGATTCTGATGCAACCATTCTGATGCAGCCATGAGTAAACTTATCAAAGGTGCGAATGCCTGATGAAAGTCAGTGAGAGTTGAAGTCAGAGACCGAGAGACAGATGGAGGTGTGATTATTACAAAGTTTATATCAACTCACCGTACAGTTCTTGTACAAGCTATTTCTCCCACTTCCCATTCTAGGATCAACTTCAAATTTTGCA
The DNA here is from genome assembly GCF_947242115.1 of Biomphalaria glabrata. Taxonomy (NCBI): domain Eukaryota; kingdom Metazoa; phylum Mollusca; class Gastropoda; family Planorbidae; genus Biomphalaria; species Biomphalaria glabrata. Next base: position 5,874,714 of record NC_074711.1, on the reverse strand, counting down.
TAATTATTCAATATCGAAGACAATACACGAAACAATAACAAAATTAACCAATCAGTTAAACAACTGATGTGAATTAAATTTAAAAAATTTGTTTTATGTAGCTAATTGAGACAAATCGTGCAGTATCGAGAGAGACAACAAATTGTGAGGTTATTTCTCTAAAATAAGCTTTTTTTTTTTTAAATTAGTGTTTTCTAAACAAATATTTCGTGTTTTTTTTTAGTATTGAGCAGAGTTAAAATATTTTGTTTGAATAGCTCGACATCTGCTGTGTCTACAGACATCGACGTTGAATATGAAGCCTGTGTAAATATAAAGACAGAAAATTTCCCCTTTCAGACCTTGTGGTCTATAGGGCAGATGATGTAAAGGTTATCTGTTTCTGTGGCTTACGGTTAACAAGGGTGTCACGTGGCCAGCACAACGACCAACCGCCTTTACTTTGCCCCAACTAATGTCAGGTGGGTGGACTCGGGGACGCCCAAAGATCCCAGTTTAAAAATCCAAAAAAAAACCCGGGACCCGCTTAACCGCTCAGCCACAGCGCCTCCCCGTATAAATATGCTGCCAATAAAAGGACATTTTCGCTCAAAAAAAAGTTTCTTCAAAGGTTCATTGGAAGTTCAGCTCTAGGGAATCAATACGACTACAACCGTGTAGCTGGAGTTACTGCCCAACCACCCCGTAACCACACCTGGCTGAGTGGGTGTGCCATTTGGACTGTCACCACGGTAAGGGTCGCTGGCCAGCCCATCGAGGACAAGAAACAACACTATTTCAACAATACCAACCGTCTGGTGTCTTCGAATGTCATACTTAGCTCAAGGGGTTAATATCGCCTAGTTGGCTTATCACCCAGACGTATTCTGGGGACTGGACTTAATCTCTCCAAGTCCATCCAAATGTCATCCATATCTGAACCGATGTTTATATTTCTATAAATAGCACCAAATCGATTTATTGGCACCTCACCTCTCCCCCCGCCTTACAAAGGCCCATAATGCTTAGATTACTTTAAATATGGTTTAAGCGGAATTTTCTCCCTTTGGAGCCCGATCCACCGCTAGTGAGTCTTAATCCTTTGAAAATTAGAGCAAAGGCTATTAATACCAATGGTTAATTTGCCATGTGAATGATGAACAGTTCGATTTTTTGTCTGTTTCCTTTTTTTTATTTACATTTCAAATGGTAAACTAAACGTTATCTGTTAAGAGACAATTCATGCCATTACACTTGTCCCTTGAAACAGTCCCGTGTGGAATGTTGGGAGATATGTGTTGATCATGATGTATTGTTGTACGTTGGAAATACAGTGGATGTATGCTGATATGTTGATACGTTGTCATTTCTTTAAAAAACATGTTTTTCGTTTACGGTTTGCTTTAGTTTTAATGAATATTTAAAGGAGTCCGTTTTTTTTTTGTTTTTTTTTTTATAAATATATTTAGAAACAATTAAAAAACTCAAAATGACTCAGGCACATCACAGACAGACAGACACACGGACACATACATACATACACACATATATATACACACACACATGCATACACACATACATTCATACATACATACATACATACACACACACATACATACATGCACACATACATACACACACATACATACATACATACATACATACATACACACATATATAAATACATACATACACACACATACATACATACATACATACATACATACACACATATATAAATACATACATACACACACATACATACATACATACATACACACACATACATACACACACATACATACATATATACATACACATACATATGTACATACGTACATACATACATACATACATACATACACACATACAAACATACATACATACACACACACGTACATACGTATATACATACATACACACATATATAAATACATACATACACACACATACATACATACATACATACACACATATATAAATACATACATACACACACATACATACATACACACACACATACATACACACACATACATACATACATACACACATACATACATACATACATACATACATACATACACACACACGTACATACGTACATACGTACATACATACATACATACATACATATATATATATATATATATATATATATACACATATGTCATATTCTAGGGAGTATTATTATAGTTCTTATTTTCCCAGTGCCAGAATCAACCGTTGAAATCAATGACCACATAATTACTCGTAGAATGTAATACTTGTTTTTTTAAATGGACGTCTGCCTATTCAGCGGTAACATATAACGTAGCCACTTCCTAACTGTAGCCTCTTCCTAAATGTAGCCTCTTTCTAAATGTAGCCTCTTCCTAAATGTAGCTTCTTCCTAAATACAGTTGACACAATTAATACACATGAGGGGGAGACACATGTCAGTCGATATAAGAAAATGTAATGTATAAAGAGCGACGATTCAAACCCTCGGCACTCACACATAGACGACTACATTGGGTTCAATACATTTTTTGAAATCATTTTTTTAAAAGTAGGCTACCTGGCGGCTAAAAACAAACCAGGTTATTTTATAAGTACTGAAGTACATTGTAATAGACCCACTAAAACAACATGAGCTTCAAGAAACACAATGATTTTATAAGTCTCTGTTTATGCTCTTTACTCCAGCCACTTCTAAACTGACTTCCTTTTACACACAGTCCTGACACACTGCTGTTCACTCAACCATGTACACTCAAGGTCCACTGGTCACTTCATACACAGGCACACACACTGCACTACCAGCCACTCAAAACACATACACTTACTATCACATACATGGCAGCTAAAGACGATATTTTAAAAGTACTTGAGTACTTGGCGGACGAAAGAGGTTATTTCTTGCAATACTAAAGTACTTGGGGTGCTAAAAGAAGATGTTAAAAACATAGACGGCGTCTAGTCTGAGTCTCGTCTCTGCACATTGTTTGTAGACATGCTTGCGTGTCTTAGTGGCTAATGTAAATGTTTGTGTGTGTGCGCGTGTTGTGCTGAGACCAAGTCTTGCTTAGGATCCTCCACCAGAGGTCGACACTTGCTGTTTGTACGCAGCCAACAAAAACAACTGTCTGAGGTCTGAGTGGAGAGTGTAAAGCTGCGGGTACACAACCCAAGAGTCAAGTTTGTCTACAGGGACATCTCTGGGAGTAATCTCCCTTGGCTTCATTGACCATCTCTTGTGAAACCTTTGTCTGCAGTGTCTTCATTTCCTGTTTTTGTTTTTCGAGGTTTCAAAACTATCGACTTAACATTTCCGTTCTTTGGCGCCATTTTTTTTCCGGAGCGGGTAGATTTCTCCTTCAGAGCTTTCTTATGGTCAACATTCCTTATAAATATAGAAAAATCCCTTTTTAAATGCACACTTGATTTCGGCAGCTTATTCAGATCAGACCATTCAAAACTAATACATATTTTTTTTTTAGAAGATTCTCCTTTTTGTGTTTTATCTATTTTGTAAAAACTATATATAGCCAAAAAGAGATAGTTAAAGAGAGAGTTATAAAGAGATTAAGAGAGAAAAAGAGAAATATAAAGAGCGAGCGAGAGATATAAAGATAAAGAGAGATAAAGAGAATGAAAAATAAAGGGGCACAAAAAGAGAGACAGAGTGAGATAGTGTTAGAAAAAGATGAGATAAAGACAAAGAAAGAAAAAGAGCGAGAGAAAGAGAGAGAGAGAGAGAGAGAGAGAGAGAGAGATCTAATGTTTTTAAAGTAAGCATTTCCCATTTAGCTCTGAACTTGCACGCACTTTTCCCACTTCAAGAAAAGCATCTCGCACCGTCTATCAAATTGTCCCGGCCATGTGATGTGACATCCAGGAAAATTACACAAGAGACCCTGAACTTCTCCAGTGGGCGACATTGTTTTATCAGCTTGTCTTTCCGGGTCACAAAAATCACGTGATCGGAGGATTGTGGGCAAGCACTGAACTCACTGACATATATAAATAATCACATTTAGACGCTTTGTTCATTAATCACTAATAATGATACTTTACAATAGAAAAACTACTTGTCTCAAATGTTTGTTTCGAGAAATAATTATCACACTGTTTGACTGTAAATGATCTTTCTTTCCTGGCGCTATTAGAACATGGTACGGGTTGCCTGAATCAGCCAGGATTAACAATGACTAGTTAACGTGTACGTATAGATTAACACATGGGATAGATGATAGCATCAGATGGTGTGACCTAACCTTACACAACGAATGATATAAATGATAACATCAGATGGTGTGACCTAACCCTTATACAACGAATGATATAAATGAGAGCATCAGATGGTGTGACCTAACCTTAAACAACGAATGATATAAATGATAGCAGTAGATGGCTAGACCTAACCTTATACAACGAATGATATATATATTTATAACTTTTATATAGCGCTACTTTCATGCTTATAGTATGCTCAGAGCGCTTTGGTCCAATCTCGTTTGTGGACCGGTGGTGGGAGGGGGTATCTAGGGGTTGGTTTTCCATGCTGCCTTTAGGCGCTCAGTAAACACAACTCTGCCCGAGTCGGGTGTCGAACCTCGAGCCCCCTTCTAGGTAGCCAAGCCAAGTTCAAGCGCACTTGGCCTCTTGACCACGCTTCCCACCAATGGTCAGACCTAACCTTACACAACGAATGAGATAAATGATAGCATCAGATGGTCAGACCTAACCTTACACAACGAATGATATAAATGAAAGCATCAGATGGTCAGACCTAACCTCATACAACAAATGATATAAATGATAGCATCAGATGGTCAGACCTAACCTTATACAACAAATGATATAAATGATAGCATCAGATGGTCAGACCTAACCTTACACTTCATACTCTGAAGCTAACTAAACATCAATTGTTGCCATAGATTTCCAGAGACGCTAGCGCTAATAACTTAACGATTATACACGTATTAGATTCACCTTCACCTACCCCTTAGGCTGTTGAACCGTTTGGCCACCACACAGGATCCGTTGACCGTCTTTCATCATTCCTCTCTGTCCCTTGTTTTGAATAGAATTTCTCCCAATGATAGGCTCGTCTCCTCTTGTTGTCTGTCCATCGCTTTCTCTGTCTTCCTCCTCTTCTTTTTCCTGGTACTGGTCGGTTGCTCTTCATTAAAGCTAAAACAAAAAGATATAAATACTACTTAAGTTCACTGTCAGTCAGGGTGCTGCAAGGTCATTTGTCAGGAAGTACATAGAAGCCTAATTCATAAGCGCGCGCATATGTGTGTGTGTGTGAGTGCGTGCGTGCGTGTGTGTGTGTGTGTGTAAGATAGAATGAGAGAGAGAAAGAGAGAGAGAGAGAGAGAGAGAGTATGCTATATAAGGGAATGATATTTATGTTTCCATCTATATATTGTTATTTTCATAGTAGTAAAGCTGTAGTCAAATTGTAGTCAAACTGAAGTTCCTTATTTCTTGACCAATACAATTATCTTGTCTAATAGACCTTTTTATGTTTTTCTGAAGAATGATTCTGTGTTTGAAATAAAGCCCCTGTACTGATAGCACATTTCCATTTCGGGTCAGTAAGTCTTGGTTTGTTTTCAAGTCTTTGGTTGGTTTAAATATTTATTAACTTCAATGGCTGGAACGCTATTTCCATTAGCTGACCAAACACTGAATATCAACATCTTATTATGAAATTTACACATCCTCTGATTATCAACATCTTATTATGAAATTTACACATCCTCTGATTATCAACATCTTATTATGAAATTTATACATCCTCTGAATATCAACATCTTATTATGAAATGTATACATCCTCTGAATATCAACATTTTATCATCAGATTTATACATCCTCTGAATATTAACATTTTATCATCAGATTTATACATCCTCTGAATATCAACATTTTATCATCAGATTTATACATCCTCTGAATATCAACATTTTATCATCAGATTTATACATCCTCTGAATATCAACATTTTATCATGAGATTTATACATCCTCTGAATATCAACATTTTATCATCAGATTTATACATCCTCTGAATATCAACATTTTATCATCAGATTTATACATCCTCTGAATATCAACATTTTATCATGAGATTTATACATCCTCTGAATATCAACATTTTGTCATCAGATTTATACATCCTCTGAATATCAGAAGTTAAACGTTTGAATTTTGAATGTAGTACGTGTCTTTGTGGATTGGTTATTGACATGTTTTTGTCATGTTATTGTCATGTTATTGTCATGTTATTGACATGTTTTAGTCATGTCATTGTAATGTTATTGATATGCTATTGTCAGTTTATTATTGTCATAATATTGTCATGTTATTGACATGTTGTGTGAATGTTCTGGACAGCAGATCACTTCAAGTGGCCCAACACTGAGAGCCCAGTGTGTCCCTGAGAGCCCATTGTGTCTCTGAGAGCCCTGTGTGTTTCTGAGAGCCCAATTTGTCCCTGAGAGCCCAATTTGTCTCTGAGAGCCCAGTGTGTCCCTGAGAGCCCAATGTGTCTCTGGGAGCCCAGTGTGTCTCTTAGAGTCCAGTGTGTCTCTGAGAACCCAGTGTGACTCTGAGAGCCCAGTGTGTCCCTGAGATCCCATTGTGTCACTGAGAGCCCTGTGAGTTTCTGAGAGCCCAATTAGTCCCTGAGAGCCCAATTTGTCTCTGAGAGCCCAGTGTGTCTCTGAGAGTCCAGTGTGTCTCTGAGAGCCCAATTTGTCTATGAGAGCCCAATTAGTCTCTGAGAGCCCAATTAGTCTCTGAGAGCCCAGTGTGTCCCTGAGAGCCCATTGTGTCTCTGAGAGCCCAATTTGTCACTGAGAGCCCAGTGTGTCCCTGAGAGCCCATTGTGTCTCTGAGAGCCCAGTGTGTCCCTGAGAGCCCAGTGTGTCTCTGAAATTTTATGTCTTTTATCATAATGTTCAGTATAACTTTAAGAGTCCAGTGTGTCACTGAGAGCACAGTATCTCTAAGAGCCCAGTGTCGTGGGCTTTAGATTTCCACGTAACACTGTCTATAGACATTTGTTTGTTTTATTCGAATACAGATTCAATTCTTTTTTCCCCAAATCCGATCAGATGCCAATAACAGTTGATCTGTTCCAATGGGGGTAAAAAAAATATTACGTCATCTCCCTCTATCGTCTGCCAATTCAGTTTATAAAATTATGCCAGAGTTTTGTCTGGAAATTTCCCATCAATTTGATTTTTTATCAAAAGTGGGTGAAGGCTGTTGAGATGAAGTAGGTCAGAAACCATTAGGAAGTGAGTGTTCGAACGACATGAGGGAAAAGTATTAGAGTGAGAGGGTGAGCCAGAGAGTGACAGAGGGAGAGAGAGAGAAAGAGGGAGTAAGAGAGTGTGTGAGAGAGCTTTGAGAGGGTGTGTCAGGGATGTGAGTCAGAGAATGCGGGAAAGAGGGAGCGCGAGAGCATTGAGTGAACTGAAGCCTTGAAACAGAAAGAAGTGGAACAGAGAGACATGGAGAGTTCGAAGGAACTTGACCCAATATTACGTAGAACCGGAAGCTGTCGCTATGATATTTGAAAGATTTATTATTATCCTGAGACAGGGGAAAGAATTAAGTAAATCACTCAAAGTCATCACCATGGTTACGGCGAGCACAACTAGCTGTAATCATTTATAATATGGTAATAGGTTTTTCTTGTGGACCTAACAACCGGATTCTTCCTCCATATTTCCTGGTAATATGTGTTTGTTGATAAATACAGATTTAAACTCATTTATCTGTCTGTCTGTATGTTTGTCTGCCTTTTTATCTATTATCTATCTATCTATCTATCTATCTATCTATCTATCTATCTATCTATCTATCTATCTATCTATCTATCTATCTATCTATCTATCTATCTATCTATCTATCTATCTATCCGTCTTTCAAACTTGTCTATAACCCTCGCTTTTTTTTATGCCCTTTATAAAAAAAAAGCAATTGACGCTTGTCAGTTGTCTTAAAAAAATATATGAACTTAAAACTTAATTAAAATTTTTTTTTGTCTTGGAGATGAATGTATATTAACATCCAATCACTACAATTCATACACATGCAGCTTATCAATCTTTGGTTTTGTTACGTCTTCATATTGGATGAGACTCTTTAGACATGGAAAACGACAAATCACAGTTTATAAATACTTTACTCTTTATTAATACTGAAAACACTTTCTTGTTCATATTCCTCCATTTTGGTTCTTCCCTCCTTTCAACACGCATTCGCACCATTTCACATTTACACTAAGATGCGCACGTAACACCCCCCCTGTTTAACAAGTTCGATGTACATCGAACGTCCAAAATACTAATCACCACATATCTTATCAGCCTATCCCAAGTTAAAATAATCTAAATTCTCTGTAACATAGTGAACCATAATGTCATACAAAACAAAATCATATTAATACCAATACAATTCTAACATTAGCTTTAACATATAACATTTATATTCACCAATTGTGATAGTAACCATCACAATACTAATTGTTATTATGAACAATTGACATATATATATCTATACATATCTCTATGTAATCATGCAGATTTCGTTAATACCACTCCCCGCCTATAATTCAATTCAAATCTATATCTGCTCACTAATCATTGTTGTGTACACTCACAATTGAACAACAACTCTCTGTTGAATATCTACTACACTCCGTGCCAGAATTTACAAATGTACACAATAAAACAGCTTAATTCTTAACAGAATGTCAGTAGTCATGATATACTCTACACAATCTCCTCAACCTTTAAGTACAGCGTGATAATGTATCTGCCACAACATTTTCTTTCCCCGGTATTGTTTTGATCTCAAAGTTATAGTCCATCAGTTGTAACGCCCACCTAGCAATTCTATTATTACCACATTTATTTAAATTAATGAATGCTAACGGAGCATGATCAGTCCATAATTGAAATTTAGCCCCCATCAGATAAAAACTTAGCTTTGTTATGCACCACACAATTGCCAGCCCCTCTTTTTCAATAGTTGCATAGTTTAATTCTGCAAGGGTTAGTTTCCTGCTTACATAAAAAACAGGGTGTGCAATTCCACTATACTCTTGCATCAAACAGCCCCCTATAGCTATGGATGAAGCATCCGTTGCCAAAATAAATTCTCTAGTACTATCGGGCAATTTTAATATTGGTTTTTCAGAAAACACCCTCTTAATCTTGTCTAGCGATCTTTGACATTGTTCAGACCAAATTATAATGTTAGATTTCCCTTTCTTTGTAAGATTTGTAAGAGGTTCAATCATTTCTGCAAAATTTGGAACAAATTTTCTATAAAAATTGCAAAGACCTAAAAGACTTCTAATTTGTTTTTTTGTTTTTGGTATACTAATATCCATTATTTTTGCAACTGTTTCTTCCAATGGTGTAATTGATTCATTTTTTATCTTGTATCCCAAAAAAGGAATTTCACTAAGTCCAATTTTTATTTTTGTTGGTTTCAATGTCAGATTGTTTTCCTTGATAATAGCAAATATCTCTCTTAGACTCTGTAAGTGTTCGTTCCAGTCCTTACTGAAGATGCAGATGTCATCCAAATAGCAAATAGTGTCTCTTCTGTGACCCAGTATCTTTGCCATCATCCTGTTAAAAGTGGCTGGGGCATTTACTAAGCCAAAACTCATCACATTCCACTGATAGACGCCGAACGGTGTCTTAAATGCGGATAGTGGTTTAGCCTCTTCCTTTAGAGGTACTTGCCAGTATCCTCTAGAAAGGTCCAACGTGGTGAAAAGTTTCGCTTTTTTCAATTTAGTAAACATTTCCTCTGCCTGTGGCATTGGGAATGGGTCAAATTCTGTAACTTTATTTAGTTGACGGTAATCCACACACAGTCTAATGTTGCCACATTTTTTTTAACCAGCACAACTGGTGCAGCACATGACGAATTAGATGGTTCTATTACTCCCAATTTAAGTAGCTCATCTATTTCTTTCTGTAACGCTTCTCTGTGATGTAATGGTACAGCATATTGAGGTAGTTTATTTGGAACTCTGCCTGTTAATTTGATATCATGTTCTATGATATTCGTTCTTCCTGGTAAATCTGTAAAAATATTCTTAAAATTTTCTAATAATGTTGTTACTTCCTTCGTTTTGTCTGACGAGATTCCCGTCACTTCCACATCTTTCCATGTTTGACTGGCATCGGTTGAAATTGTTTCTATGTGTCCCAATCTTTCCTCTGTCTCAAAGTCTACACTCACGGATGCACCCATGACCAATGGATCTTCTTTACTGCTTTTTTCACTTTTTTGTTTCGACCTAAATTCTTTTAGCATATCCACATGAAATATTTTCAGCCTTGAATCAATTTTAATTTCATAATCCACATCACTAATTTTCCTTGTTACCTTATAAGGACCCAACCATTTCGTGAATAGTACATTCTCCTTACCCTTTAGTAATACCAAAACATCTTGACCTACTTCTAGTTTGGTCAATTTCCTGTGTTCATTCACCCTAGACTGTGTTAGTTCACTTTTATCAAGTACATGTTTGTTCGCTTCTTCACAAGCCTTTATTACTTTATTTCTGGTTTCTGTCACTATATCGTAACTTTCTTTATTTCCAACATGTTCTTGTGGGAGTATTAGTTCTTTAAGAATTGTCATTGGGCCTCTTGGATTTCCTCCATAAATCATCTGAAATGGTGAAAACCCCGTGGTTTCATTACGGCTCTCTCTGTATGCGAAAAGGATTGAGGGTAATGCCACATCCCATTCTTTGGGATTGTCATCTGCTACTTTCGATAACGCTTTCTTTAACGTACAGTTAAAACGTTCACAAATACCGTTGCTCTGCGGGTGATATGGCGCTGTAAACCTTTGCCGAATTCCAAACATTTTCAAAAATGTTGTCGTTAGTTGACAATGGAACTGTGTGCCCCTATCTGACAGTACCTCTTCAGGAAATCCAAACCGTGTAAATAATGTATATAACGCTTGAACTATATCACTGGCTTCAATTCTTTTTAGTGGAATAGCTTCTGGCCATCTTGAGCACACGTCTATCACAGTTAGAATATATCGATGACCCCTATTTGATATCACCGGCATGGGTCCAATCAAATCAATCGCAATCTTACTAAATGGCCTTTCTGGTATATCTACCTTTTGTAATGGAGCTCTGATTTTTTTAGTGCCTTTCATTTGACAAACTTTGCACGACAACACATAATTTTTAATGTCTTTACTAATAGATGGCCAATAAAAGTCCCTAAATATTCTTTGTTTCGTTTTGTGAATTCCCATGTGGCCTGCATATGCTTCATCATGCCCATTCTTCAATATGATATTTCTAAATTCAGCTGGTACAACAACCTGTATAATTTTTCTTCCTTGTGACTCAATTTCTCTTACCAAAATTCCTCTTTCTATATAAAATTTTCCTCCTCTACCTCCTTTTTGGGCCAACTGACGCATCTCTGGGTCATTTTTTTTGTTCTGTAATAAACCTTTCCTTGTCGAATACTACATTATTAAGTTCTAATGTTTCTGAGTTTTGTAATAATCCTTCTTCTTTTTTTTTCTTATCTGGTAACTGGAATAATTTTTCCAGATCTCCTGCATCCAGATCCTTACATTTGGATCGAGTAATACTCATTCCGAAACACTTTTTCCAATTTCCCATATCCTTTTCATTGCAATTCTTTATACCTGGAATATTTCCAATAATCAAATCAATATGAGCATGGTCTATTACACATGCATCCACAATTCCAGTAAAATATGGTGTATCAATTTTAATTCTAGCAATTGGTAATTGTACAGTCTTCCCATCAAACATCACACAATTCCTGGATTTACCGGTATAGTCTTGTTCTTCTACTAATTTCTTATTAACACCCACTATTGTACTGCCAGAATCTCGTATCGTCCTTGCTATTTTGTTTCCCACGAAGGTCTCAAAATACTCAAGGCTTCCTGCACATGTTAACATTGACAGGCTTTGATCTCTTCTATCCCTTACTCCGCCGAATCGTCCCTGTACATTTCTTTGGTATCGACCTCGGTTACTATAAAACTGTCCTGGTCTACTACCCATTTGGTTCCTTCCTTGTCCTCTAAACCTATTTTGTTCATCATATCTATATCGTCTGCCGTTGTTGATGTAGTTGTCTCGTGTATCTCTTGTTCTGTTAAATGCAACTATTTCTTCTATGTCGCTGCCTCTGGATAGTTTCTTATCTGGATGTGCCACCTTATAGGCCCTTATCAGTCTTACTATGTCTTCTATGGATTTTGGTTCTTCTCTCCAACAAAAATATTTTTAATTCCTCCTGACACTCATAAATTGCTTTGTCTATCATTAGAAATGTCTTTAGACCGTCAAATGTCTTTTCTATTTTGGCGGTTTCAGTCCAATTTTCAAAACTACTGGTCATTCTGTCCATGAATGTCTGTGGGTCATCATTTGTTTCTATCGCACAGTTAACAAATTGTTCACGGTAATACGCCTCTGTTTTTCCGTACGTTCGTAGTAATTGTTCTTTCACCACGCTATAGCTGCTCTGGTTCATGCATATCTTCGATGGGACCTCTGCTACAAATGACTTTGATAATAAGAATGACCATTTGTCTTCGGGGTATTCCAGTTCTCTCATTTCAATTTCAAATTTCTTCAAAAAAATGTCAATGTCCATTTTAGCTTCTTCAAATATCGCACCTTTATATTTTGCTAGTTTATTCCCTGTAGTTTCCCCCTTTCTTTTATCACTCTCTTTTTCTTGGTTTGTTTTTAACTTTCTCTCTGCTGTCTCTTTTTCAAACGCTAATCTTTCTCTTTCAATGGCAACTAATTCATTTTTCTTTTCCCTTTCAATTGCTACTATCTCCTTATCCTTTTCTCTTTCTCTTTTGTCCTCCTTATCTAATCTCTCTTTTTCTTTGTCTCTTTCCATCGCTAATCTCTCCTTTTCTTTTTCCCTTTCTCTTTTGTCCTCCTTATCTAATCTCTCCTTTTCTTTTTCTCTTTCCATCGCTAATCTCTCCTTTTCTTTTTCTCTTTCCATCGCTAATCTCTCCCTCTCCATCAACCTTTCTTGTACGTATTTTCTTAGTTCTGCCCCTTCAAGCTCCAACAACCTTCCCTCTTCCTTCAACGCTGCTACCTCAGCCCTGTCCGCCATAGTCTATTTCTAATAATATCGAATCGAATGTTCTCCTGTCTCTAGATCTAGATTTTACTATCTCTACTGTCTCTTGACAGGAGATCCCCTGTGAATAATGGGATACGTGGGTTACCTTTGCGTTGGGCGCCACTTGTTACGTCTTCATATTGGATGAGACTCTTTAGACATGGAAAACGACAAATCACAGTTTATAAATACTTTACTCTTTATTAATACTGAAAACACTTTCTTGTTCATATTCCTCCATTTTGGTTCTTCCCTCCTTTCAACACACATTCGCACCATTTCACATTTACACTAAGATGCGCACGTAACAGGTTTCCTCTGAGATGTAGTTCTATTGATTGTTTTCCAACATTGAGTGGAATTTTTAATACACTGATCTATAAATATATATTATAGTATTATCATCATCACTCATTGGCCTCCTTCAGTCATAGAACGACTATGGTTCATCTCAGAGCACACTTCCTCTTGTGGCTGTGGAGCCCTATTTTGGAGAGACACTCCCGTCCACAGATAGCGCAGGTTAAGGTGGCTTTCGCTTCGGTGGTAGAGGAGCTGGCCGTTTTTCGGATTGCACGTTTTTCTTCCTGAGCTGAGATCCATGTACTTTCACTGTCCATAGCTTTCTTGGTCACTGTCTCTCTCCACCTGGTGCGGTCTAGAGCTATGTCTTCCCAATTGTCAGTATTGGTGTTCACTGATTTGAGGTCACGTTTTATTACATCTATGTAACGGAGGTGGGGGCGACAAGTTTTTCTTGTGCCAGTCGCGAGTTGTCCATAGAGGATGACTATCGGGATGCGATTGTCCTTCATCCGACGAACATGTCCAAGCCAGCACAAAGGGCGTAGTATAAATATCTATTATTATTATTATAGCTTTTATATAGCGCTACTTTCATGCTTATAGCATGCTCAGAGCGCTTCTGGTCTCATCTCATTAATAAAGTATATATAAAATGGCCATGAATCAACGTGGTATCAACGCGTGTGTCCGGCAATTCAGATCGAGAAGTTTAATTTTTGATAATTGCCAAAATAAAATGTCAACTAGATCGCTGATATTAGATTCTCTGGTTGTAACTGAAGACAGCTAGTCCAAATAAACTGTTGTAGACGTAAGTCTATTTCTAGGGGTTGAACTTGTATAGCATTTGGAACAATCTTCTGTTTAAAGCAAGATGAACAAAACTTCTGACAATCACGCAGCCGCTGACTACAACGAGGATGTGAGTAGAAACATTAGCTAAAGTCTCTTTCAACAACTTCCATCACCCTCTGGGTCAAATATTTTGTGATTTTACCATCCCAAAAGAGATACAAGACACTGATGACAAAGACAAACAGACAAACACTCTTTTATACTTCACGGCGGTTGGATCATTAAATACATTCTACCTTTGGATATACACATTTCGTATGTAAATTTTCAGTGAGTCTGGTGTGAATGTATATTTTGGTTTTCTTTTGTTATAATGTTTTGCTTGGTATAATGCACAAATTGTAAGACAAATTTCGTTATCGATAATAACAATTATTATTATTATTGTTATTTTTTATTTTTATAATTAAACGAAATACAACTCATTATAATCTACACGTCATTGTGTCACCCGTCTGCAGCTTGTCATTCAGCTTTCACACCCATATTTAGAAACTCAACTACGAAAGGACTTACTCGTGGTTACATCAGAAAATATTTAGCCAATACAAATTGTCTATCATAATTTAAACCACACATACACATAGATTTGTATGTTTCGATCTAAAATCTAAACACTTTCATCATTGTTGAGAATGAATAATTAAGCGAAATATCTAAAAAAAAATACTTACAAAACAACTAAGGTATTATAAGGGAGAGAAGCGCTCGTTTATTGCATTTTATCTAAGTACTGCAAAATGTATGTATTTATTTCCATTATTCAATATAAACCACACTGAATTAATCGCCACTAATTAATTACCTTGTTGTTTATTGTTTTTTTTTATTGAATCATACATTGTCATTGGCAATCAATAATTGTGCAAATGTTCAAGTTGATTCGAGAATGGAAAGTGGATGAAAAACATGTGGAAGAGTTCTGACAGACAGACATAGTGAGGCTATATAAGCTTTATAAAAAAAAAACAAGTTGTCTTTTAATCTTTGTAACGTTTGATTTGCGTCACGCGAAACTGAACCTGACAGTACACTGTCATTATTTCACTGTAAGATATCGACAAATCTGGCTCTAACAATTAGAAAATTATGTTGAGTCGTAAGCCAGATTTTTTAACACTTTCATTGTAATCATGAGTAGAAACGAGGATAAGAATGTCATAGCTTTATTCTGTTCATATAAACGGATACGGTATTATGGGAATTTACTTCGATTTTTAAACTGATAATCGAAAGTTTTTGTTTTGTTTGACTCGCAGATTCTTTTACAATCATTGTGGTTCTTACTATCATGGTAGATAACATTTAAGCAAAAACCAAATAAAATGGATCATCTGGCCAGTCTATTATTTCTAATCTCTATGTTAAAAAAAAAATATTTAAGGGTTATTTCCCCTGCTCTAAAGACGTTCGTTCAATGCCAGTGATCAATTAAGAATAAAAAAAAAACAACTAAATCTGAAAATCAGAATCCATTATGAAACTGAAAATTTTTGTTTAGGTCTGCTACCTAACTGCAGGCATTGGTTACATCCACTCCAGCTCAGTGACGTATTACTGTCTTAACGCTGCTCCCGTGGAGTTGAGTTCATTACGCTGAGCTCACACTTAGTTACCGCTCTCGGGCCGACGCTGAAAACACTCTCTCAGTGGTGGCTCTGGGGCTAACACGGGATTGGTAAGAATTGATTGCATCTGTCCGAATTCTAAAACCTGTTCCGGATAATGTTCCGGTTAAATACACGCGATTACTATAGTATCTGGACGACTGCTTGAGAAAGAGTGTCCGTGTCTTGCGGAGTTAGTAGATGGGTGCCTGGGTATTTAATAAGCGCCTCGGACTTTAAAGATCAGAGCTCGAGTCCTGCCCTCTGTTCTTCCCATCATGTAAGAGAACAAGGCTCGAACGTAAACAAAATGTATTCAACAGAAACGCAATGATTATATTATTTGTTGGCAAAAGTTGTGATGGTAATCATTTTTTTTTTAAAGTTAAGGTTACATTAAGAAATGAATCGGATACGAACAGCACATAGTTCACCACTTACCCGGTAACAAAAGGCCTACTATTCATGATCATGATTCATTGGCGTAGGCCACTTCGGGGGGCCGATTTTGAGTTTGTGTTGCCACACAAACTGTCTTTGTAATTTAAAAGTTAAGTTGTTACTGTTCAACTCAGAAATTCATTAAGATGTTAGTTTTGCCAGGAAGTCGAGTGGACAGTGCAACATTCCATACAAAGTCAGTCGTGGTACCATGGCCGTTCTGACAACCATGTGAGAGAAAAAAAAATGAAGCACCCACTGGGATTTGAGCTCAGAGCGTTACATTGATATCCTCGTGCTCTAACTCTTGACCATGTTGTTCCATCAAAAAAATAATAATAAAATGATGGTGGATGCCGTGATGGTTGTGATAATTGCACCTAAGAAATTGAAACTGTGATTCCAGTGCAGACTTAAGACTGGGGGTAACTGGCGTGAACTGTCTTGTTAGTACTAGTTCTGAAGGCTCTACACTCCTTTTGATAATATTGAAACCTGGTTCCGTTCCATTAGATCACTCGGTTGTAGGTTTAAATCACTTCATTACACATATCAAACTAATTTATAGCAGAGGCTGAGTGTCATTAATGCTAAAGGAAAGTGAAACACATACACATACACACACATACACACACACACTCTCAAACACACACCCATGTACATATACATTAACATATATATATATATATATATATATATATATATATACATTCTTCATTATGAAAGTTTGATTGCTAGCCCACTTGAATACTTCCACTTCTATTCGGCACTCATCTTCGCCTATTAAGAAAGTAGCTTCAGGTCTAGCTGATTTCCTTTTGTTTCTTAGGCGTTCGTGTGTCTTGCAGACAATAAAATCACTTGGATAACTTGAGAGGTCTTTGAGTTAACTCTCCATCTCTCTCCCTCTCTTCTTCTCTCTCCCTCTCTCTCTCCCTCCCTCTCTCCCTCTCCCTCTCTCCCTCTCTCCCTCCCCCTCTCTCTCTTTCATTGCTCCCTTATGTCTCCTTCAGTCCCCCGTCACGTATCGTGTCTACGTATCATTCGTTGTTGACCAAAGGTCAGTACAGCAATACATTTCTAACGCACTTTTAAAAGAAGCTTTGATTAAAAGTGCTGCTCAAAGGACCACAAATAAAGCGTGCATCAGTTTCAAACGAGTCGTGAACTAGCGCCACATCTTCACACAAAGTCAACAAAACGACCAAACTTGCATCTGTTAATTGGTTTTAGTTTTCAACTTGCGCGCTAAATACTTCAATGAAAGCATCGAGTCTTTGTATTGTATTGATTTATCATCCAATTATGCTTGAACTGCTAGGATACTCGTTCTAATCAAGATCATTAGCTAACAGAACACAATTTACTTAATTAGCTATGATACTAGAGGTTGTTGTTTTTTTTATCGTAAAGAGCTAAATATTTAATCTAACTTTGAATACGTATGCATTTCTTTCTTTAGGAATATATATTGTTGTAACTCTAGGTTAGGCACTCAACGAATAGGCATGCAACTCAACACAGTTTAACAGGAAATAATAGTTGTGTTTATTCACTAGGGTAAACACATAACATGATGATTCATTCTTCAGCTTCCTCAGAGTCTCACTACTAAGTATACCAGTCCTTTGCTACTTAACCCGAATGTGGACCAACGACATCATTCCCCGCTTCGCTCCAGGTCCCTACTACAACCTTCAGGCAGCATCAAAAGCTGGCTTCTTCTTAGTTTCCCAAACATTCAGACTCTTCACAATCCCTGATGCACTGTTATTCTCTCCGTTCTAGTCTCTTCCTGTTTACGTTCACTAGTGCGCTAGTGCGCACCTCAAGCACTGGTGCAAGGCAGGGTTACAACAATATATCTGAATATATTGTAATGACACAAGGTGCGTAGAAGTTGGGTTTAATCGGGTTTTTCCTTAGTGGCGTGACGGGTAATTAAAAAGTAGGATTACGAACTAGAGAGAGTAACGGACAAGACGCCTTAGAGGACGACACGACTGTTCCCTTTCGTTTATTCATTAGATTGTTGAAGTTATCAGCCTGCGTTATCAAGTATATTCATTGTTCAATCTGTTGTTGTGTCTTCAATGAACTCGCGTGCAACATCAACATCTAGAATCTATAATTATCTACAAAACAGACCATCAACACTATATTTGAAACTTTAAAAAGTGGCACGTCTTTTGAATCTAATGGAAAGACATCCACATTTACAACTGTATCTATCATTAATGTAGAGCTTATTGCGCCTTTTCAATATAAACAAAGTAATTAGTTACCTACAATTCATGAACTAATTTATTAATTTATAAATTAATTCATATTTTGTTAGGTACGATAAATAATTGTGGAAAGTTTCAACTTAATCCAAGATTGAGTGTGGGAGAAATAAAGTGTGCAATTATCTTAGGGGACAAAACACTACATATTTAGTAGCGATATCGCTTAATACTGAAGTATTACTTTCCCTTGTTGGTATCGAACAAAATAATGAATTACAAGTAATTAATTCACTAAATGGTTATTTTTTTAAATATTGATTCATGCATTGTTAGGCACAATATATAATTGTAGAAAGCTTTAACTTGATTCGAGAAATAACGTGTTCAAAATTCTACCAGAGTGAGTTGATATAAACTTTGCAAAGACCAGATATCCAGTCGAAAGAAGACAACTGAAATGTTGCAATCTTTCATTATTACAAAGTTTCATCTTTAGAATGTAGCTATGCTGTTTTTTTGATAATGAAATTTTGTATTTCAAGTTTTGTTATAGAGGGAAAAAAAACGCAAAACTTTTACGATGTTTAAACGAAGAAATGGCTTAGATCTCAGGAACTTAGTTCTGTCTCACGATTAACTCTGAGGACCTGTCCAAGCATGTCACTTCGGCAGTCACTGATCATTCTGACGCGTCCAGGACTGCTAGATCACATTGTCTACTCCTCCAAAGACATTTAAATCATTTCCTTATAACGGTTTCTAATGATCGAAATCAACTTGTGACTGTAACACATTTTTTTGTGGGGGCGATAAAATAGAGAGACAGAGCGATAGAGAGAGAAGAAAGAAAAAGAGAGAACGAAAAAAAAAAGAAAGAAAAAGAGAACGAGAAAGAACAAGCGAAAATTGGGTCTTACTGTGGCCAGATAAAAGGTCCTGAAGGCATACGTGTCTGGCCCATTGCATGACCGATGGTCAGCTTGGCCTGTTGGAGTTGCCGGACATGAGCAGACTTTGCCGGTGGGGAAGACAACTGTTTAAGCTTCTAGACAGATACGTATTAAACGTTGGTGAGTTGTCACCCTTTTACATTGGTGTTCATTTGTCATTGAAGTTTTATTTTCGGTGGTTGTGTACATGTATGGCTGGCTAGCAACAGTTGTCATGGAGCTCTGCTTTTGTTTGTTCTTTTGGTTTTTTGGTGATTATATTAGAATGTAGCTTTGCTTAGCTCTGACCTCTTTGTTTGGCTGTTTGATATCTAGCTTTCGTTATAATTTTATTTATATTTTAATTTAGTTGTTTTCTTTTTTTTTTAGTGTTTCATCTTCATCATATTTATATATAGGGCTTTCATCATTGTTGTTAGTTATTTCTCCCTCTGTCTCTCTCTCTCTCTCTCTCTTTATCATATCTTATATAATACAGACGTTACTTCAAAAAAGAAGATGATGACGTCCTACGCGTCATGCATTTAGTCATGCATATTAACCAATGACTTAAATTCTGCCAAGTCACTGGTTCTCCTGGCTAGCTCAGGCAACCCATTCCATGCTCTAATAGCACTAGGGAAGAAGGAGTATTTGTACAAATTTGTCCTAGCATATGGGACGAGGAATGTGCCTTTATCTTTGTGTCTTTCAGAGTATTTTATTAGATTTTGTTTTTTTATTTGAAGATTATGGTTCAGTGTTTTATGTATAATTACTACTTTACTTTTAAGTCTTCTATCCTGAAGGCTCTCTCTCTCTCTCTTGCTTTCTCTCTCTCTCTCTCTATCGCACAAAAAATGACTTCATGCAGAGAAAAGGAAGGACGCTATATGAAAACGTCTTAAATTAAATGTCGGGTATCAAATATATATAATTAAATGTAAGGTGGAATGTATGTATGTCCCGCATAAAAATAAAAAACCGTTTGACCAGTCTGCATACGTACAGAATGACTTTACGAGATTTCTATGAGTTTTCAAAAGAGTTTTAATAATTTCCGGATATTTCCAGGACTTTTCGTGTATTTTGCAATTTCATGAGATTTCCAGGAACTCCTGGTAAATCGACAAGAGGCCGCGGAAAATCTGTCATAAGTTATAAAATGGTTTAATTTAATAATTTATACACCTAGAATTAGCGCGGGTCCTTTGAAAGTGCGGGTCCCACTGCGGTCGCATAGGTTGCAGTGGCCTAAGGCCGGCCCTGCGAAATAGCGGTGTATGCTACGCCGCAGGTTGACTTTTATTTTTGTATTTTGCTTGTTTGGATCAAATGTATTTAACTTCAAATGTGGGCATGTTGAAAAATTGGTCAACACTAGCATGACAGAGTTGATGCGAGACCAATAGTCATAGTTGTCCTGGCTGCAAACCTGTGATATGGCAACGAGTGGTCAGTCGATTGACCCGAGGTCCACAGAAGCCGGAATACAGTAACAATCCGTCATAAGATACTAATACCTTAGAAGCAGATTCACGTGCAGCCGCGCGGTTTTAGGGACAAATTGACATCAGCGCGTGCAAACAGCGTGCCAATTGGACTATAAATAGCCGCCGGCGACATAGACTCCTAACTATGGGCCTGCCAGGACAGGGAACAAATGTTTATTGACAAAATGTTGGCAGAAAAACAACAGTAGTCACGTGACGAGAGGAAAAAAAAAAAGGGGGGGGGCGCTGGTGGTGGACGAAGGGAGGCGCTGCGTGTAAAAAAAAAAGAGGGGGGGGGGCGGGAGAAATAAAAAGCAAAAGAATAAAAAAAAAAGGAAGAAATCTAGCTTTTTGTCCAATCGATTCAGTTCTCGTAAATACAATTCAGCAGTAAATGATGTGCCTCTAACAACAGCTATTGTTCCTGCGCGTGACAGAGTGCGGTGTCTCTCTGCGCATGACTGCGAGATGTGCAAGGCAGACGAGTGGCACGTGCGTGTTGTTGTTATTTCGAAGTTCTTTTTTTTTTTTTTTTTTTTTTCAAAGTAAGAAAATCATTTTGTATTGGAAAAAAATTCGCCTCTTGTAGCCCAATCCTATTATAGACGTTATCTAAACAAAATTTAAAGCTAAATAATGATATAGGTCGCGGATATTTTCTACCGTAGCCTCTTCAATGACAAAATTTACATAGTTTCTATACTGTTAAACCTATACATGGATTAGATATACCTTACCTTAACCTATCCCTTAGTCTGTAGGACCGTTGGGCGCCATGTAAGATTTGTCGACCGTCTTTCTCCATTCCTCTCCGTCTTTTGTCTTAGAACCTCTTTCAATGGCAGGCCCGTCGATTCTTTTATATTGTCTTCCCATCGCTTTCTCTTTCTGTTTCGTCTTCTTTTTCCTGATACTGTTCTCTGAAGGAAGGTCTTTGCGAGCCCCGATATTGTCTGGTTAACTTAATTGAAATCGAAATGAAATACATAAACAAGCCTAGATCTTTCAAATAGAAGCTGATAAGCTGTATGGCTTGAGCCTCGATCTTCCGATTGAAAAATAGCCGCTTTCTTGACCACTTCTTGTGAGGTCATCCTTAAGATGCACCAGATTTAAAATACAGTCTCGACATTTCGTTGTCTAACAAGTAAATCTAAACTCTCGCTAATAATAAGCTATGAGTCATGTTAGCAGATATAGAGCAACATGTACAGATAGATTATTTCTTTTTTAGTCTTTTGTGAGGCCCCCACACCAATCGGAAGCCCTAGGCGGCATAGCGTCATTTTCATAAATAGCATTCAACTAATTTTTCTTAAACACCTGAAAGTTAAAAGAAAAAGTTCTTTGATCTTCTCTCTCTCTCTCTCTCTGTCTGTGTGTGTGTGTGTGTGAGAGAGAGAGATGAGACACTAGAAAAAAGACACAACATGAAAGCAGTGCAGCGTTACAAAGTATTTAGCTTCTGTTGTATCCTCATACCTTGCTATCTAATTGAACTCACTTTAGATACACTCATGAAGCGTTCATTTTTTATTTTTACTTTAGTACATTTTTTTTGTAACGAATATAAAACACTAAAATTATTAAACACAGAATAAAATATACATAAAAACTTAGAAAATATTGGAAACAAAAAAAAAACACCAAGTGAAATATAAAAATGAAAACCCCCAAACCTTCCATTAGAATAATTTTTTAAAATATTTCACTTCAATATATTTCTTTTTATTTGTGCACTATCCACTGTGCTAATTAAAGATTATATTTTAGTAGAAATTTGAGCTGATAAAATCTTATTTTAATAACAACCACGCTTAGGCCCCCGCGCGGCATAATTAAATGAAGTCTCTAATATATTTTTAAAACTGTTGAATCAACTTTACGCTTTATGTCGTGCGTTCTTTGCCTGGTCTTACCGGTAGCCTTAACCATTTTTTTTTTAAAACAAAGACGTGTCAAGTGTCTGGAGTGTCTTAATGAATCTCTAATTAAATAATGGATTATCTCTGAAAGAGATTGTCTGCTATCCTGGTGTGAGCTTTGAAATGCCTTCACTGCTGAAAGAAACGCATAGAGCAGGGCGATGGACCATGAAGCTAATGATATGTTAAGACTTGTAAGATCAATGTTTCTCAATAATCTATTTTTCTAGTACCCTTTAAGCAGACATTCGTATTGTCTTTGGAATGTGTATCTGGTGACCAAAAAAAATGAGAATGGGAAATAATAAATAAATAAATAATAAAAATCATAAAAAAAGGAAAATACCTTTTCAGACTTTGCGATACATGGGGCAGATGATGCAGTTCATGAGATTCTTTGGCCGAGGATTAACAAAGATATCATGTTGCCAGCACAACGACCCATAGACTTTATTAACTGCAAGTACCTATTACAATAGGTTGGGCTCAGTGGCGTCAGAAAAATCCCGAAATTCAATATTCCAGCCTTCGACTTGATTTGAACCCCAGAGCGCTCGGTTTGAAATCCAGGCGCTGTTACCTGTCAGCCACTAGGGCCCCAGGCGTATAATAGTAGACTTAAGATTGTAGTGGGTCTTATGACAATATTGCTACCACAACTTTATTTTACCGCATTTTATGATCATTAAAGACAAAGCTAAGTAGCCTGGGGGGGGGGAGGGGTATGCGTGATCCAGGTTGAGAAACGCTGATTTAGACTAACGTGAGTATTGAATGCAGGCCTCTCCTGATTTTGTTTTTTTTTCAAAAGGATACGCCACTGTGGTAAGTACAAAGGGAATTAATTATTCCTCCTTTGTGGTGGTTGCGCAATTTAAAAAAAATAAGGTCACGTACATTAGCGCAGGGCAGTCGGTCGTGACTAGAGGTCATCTTACCCGATGTTCCAACAGCAGACCCGTCTCTCCCCCCGAATATCTCAAATTACTTCTATGTGAGTGAGCATATGTGAGTGTGCGTGTGGGAGTGAGTGGTTGTAAATATTTGTGTGTGTGTGTGAGGCAATGTGAGAGTGTGTGTGCTTGAGTGTCGTGTGTGTGTGTGCGTGCGTGTGTATCCTGTCACCTCCATCTATTTCGATGCAACACCGAGAGTGTTTGACCCTAATGGCTCATCCAGAATCTGTTGATGTTGGCGAGGGCTGGTGGAGAGGGGGGGGGGAGTGTAGAGCAGACGTGATCGTGGAAGTGCATGCATAAAAATAGGAAGGAGGTCGAGTGACGTCATATCGCTAATAAATCTATCAGTTATCTTGATGTGCGATTAACCCACACACACATTCACCCCTAATACACACAAACTCAGACACACTCCCCTCACACACTCACTTTCCCACACACTTTCCCCACACACACAGGCCCGTGTACAAATGTATTTATATCGAAGGTAAAAAAAAAAAACGACTTACAGGCTCTACAGGGCGCCTCCTTGTCAGTGAGTTGTGTTTACCTTTTCTGAAGCGCCCCCCCCCCTGGCGGGCCCCCCCTAATAGGGCGTATACGATCTAACATAATAAGAGCAGACGTGAAAGATGAGCAAGAAACGCATGCAATTAGCACCCAATCACAGGTCACCCCGACACTGACCCTCTCTACCTATTTGTATTGTGTCTAAACGATTTTGTTTTCCCTCTATGTACTCTTCTTATAGAACCACTGCCTTCAATCTGCCCTCGGTCTGAAACGGGAGGGTTGATTTGAAGTGATTGATTTTATCTCATAGCAAAGCCATGACCTCAGTAGATAAAAACATGTTTGATAGAACTACAAGTGATTCCTAGTAGGTAACTATGGTCTTTAACAGCGGTGTTTTCTTCGTAACTTCATTTTAAAAGAACACATGTTTCAGGTTCTATTAAAAGCTTTCCTTTTGTAGTTATGGGGTGTGTGTGTGTGTGTAAGTACAGATTGATGTAATAGATTGATCTAAGATGTTATTTTTAGAGAAATGTGAATTAAATGCAGTTTAAATTTTATTAGCGGCCCCCGAAAGGGAAAAAAAGCCGCAATTAGTCTTGTGTAGTCTGTCTGTCCGTCCGTTCCGTTCAGATCACAGAAACTAGAAAAAAAGAATGGAAATCGGACATTATGATATTTTAGATCTTTCAAAGTTCTGATGCAACGGCTACTTTATTTCTTTTCTGAAGGCGATTAATTTAATTTTTAAAATTAACTATGCAAGCAACTTTTTTTCTTCATAAAAATACATCACTTTTAAATTAAAAACTTCAGGGGAGGAATCTATCTAAATCTAAATTAGATTATATTTAGACCTAAATCTAAATGTAAATATACAAAATCTAGCAGGGGCGTAGCTAGGAATTTTCAATCGTTTATGGGCTCGGGAAGGGGGGGGGGGCTTGACCTCGTTGGAGGTCCCTGAATTTTGCGTAATACTTAATACTTGATTTTCATATTCTCTCCTATCCCCCTCCCCTTCCACTCTAGATACGCCACTGAAATCTAGATCTTAAGGGGAGATACTAATTAAAAAAAAATCCATTTTATTTGTATGCACGCTCAGTGCGCTGCACTCCAATATTTTAAGCGAAAACGTTTTCTGTGAGGTTTCTGTGATGTGTGTTTAAGTGATCGGTTAACGCACCTCTGCTTTCGAGATTCTCAATTTCAAATCCCGATTCCGTAAGAGTCAGAAAAGTCTTATTATTGATGACTGGTTGTCCTGTTTGCTTTCAAAGGAAAAAAAAAAAAGCTAAATGATTTTTTTTTTGAAATTGTGTTAATTGAAACGATCAAAACAAGACCATGACTTAAATATTTCTGGTACAACGGGGGCCGCCTCTGAGTTATGTGACAACACAAACTCTCTTAGCTATCTTGTTTTATGTTTTTTTTTAGACTTTAAGTGAGGAGTCTGGACAGGAAGTGAGGACTTTTGCGTATGTTTTCTATCAGAATTGAAGATTATTATGTCCTAACACAAACATCAAGCGGGACGAGGGGGATTGCGGCGGGATGGGTTCGAATCCAAAACCACCGAGACGACATTTCAGAGCGCATACCACGTGACCAGGCAGCCATCTTATATGAAAAAAATAACCAGACATGTGTGGACATTATATGGCGATAGCAAATAGATCTAGTTTGTAGAGAGTTGAAAGTAAAAATGAATACTTCCAACTGATCTGAAGAAATAGACTAGTGAAGTTCGAACTTGTGGGAGTGTCACCAGAGAGAAGCCAAGCAAGTCCTTGAAATCTGCATTCTCCTTCAAGAGGCCCGACCTAGACATGGACGCCACGTCTCCCCTATGGAAGAGAAACTATAGGAAGAACTGCCTGATCTGGAAACCACTGCGCAGTTCATCTCAGATATTGTACGAGTCATCTAAACCTTAACGCTACTAAAGGATTCCCGCCAAAATGTCTGGAGCTCTCTATGGGAGCAGACGTACAGCTCATCGTCTTTTAAATACTCAGGGACGTTCTCAAACTTGAGACGTTTTCTTGAAAGATTTAGAACCGCTGAGTTGGCTTCCACAATATTTCGCTACATTAAAGAGAATCATTAACTTTTAATGTAAGAAAGAAATGGTAAACTAAAAACAAAATAATTAAAACTCGTTAAAATAATTTCAGTCCAAATAGGGACGTGACCATTGACTTTGTTTAATACAACATTGAGTTATTGATTTGTTTTTATAGTAACTGATCTAATCCTTCAATTCCAAAGTGGTTTTGAGGGCGCTGGCTAGCCCTGGGGGGTCAATAGATTAAATGTAATATTTTATAACGAACTTCTTTCACGTGTATCCACAAGAGACGAACACACATGCAAAGAACGCTTCCAAGATCTGTAACACTCTGGTCTCTCTCTCCTTCTCTTTTTCTTTCACTGTCACTTTTTTTCGCACTCTCTATAAATCTCTTTCTCTCACCTCTATCTTTTTTTTTTCTTCTCTGAGTCTATTTCTCATTCTCTTTATTTCGTTCTCTTTTTTTTTCTTTTTATTCTTACTTTCTCCATGTCCAAGTCTCTTCTCTCTGACTCTTGCTTTCTCTCTTACCTGCTGTCTCTGTTTATCTCTCTCTCTCTCTTACTTTATTACTCTTTCTTTCTCTTTGTATTTCTTTTTTCTCCTTCTCTTACTTTTTGTCTATTTCTTATTTCTTTCTTTTGATTTCTGTTTTTTTTCCGTTCTTTTTTTTAATTTTTCTTTTTTTCTCTGTCGTTCTGTCTTATCCTCTTTTGTCTGTTTCTCTCTCTCTGTTTCTCTCTCCCTCTCTGTTTTTCTCTCTCTCTCTCTCTCTCTCTGTTTCTCTCTCTCTCTCTCTCACACTCTCTCTCTCTGTTTCTCTCTCTCTCTCACTCTCTCTCTCTCTCTGTTTCTCTCTCTCTCTGTTTCTCTCTCTCTCTCTGTTTCTCTCTCTCTGATTCTCTTTCCCTCTGTTTCTCTCTCTTTCCCTCTGTTTCTCTCTCTCTCTCTCTCTCTCTCTCTCTCTCTCTCTCTGTTTCTCTCTCTCTCTGTGTGTTTCTGTCTGTCTGTCTCTCTCTCTGTTTCTGTCTGTCTGTCTCTGTTTCTGTCTGTCTCTCTCTGTTTCTGTCTGTCTCTCTCTGTCTCTGTCTGTCTCTCTTTCTGTTTATGTCTGTCTCTCTCTGTTTCTGTCTGTCTCTCTCTGTTTCTGTCTCTCTCTGTTTCTGTCTGTCTCTCTCTGTCTCTCTGTTTCTGTCTGTCTCTCTCTGTTTCTGTCTGTCTCTCTCTCTATTTCTGTCTGTCTCTCTCTGTTTCTGTCTGTCTCTCTCTGTTTCTGTCTGTCTCTCTCTGTTTCTGTCTGTCTCTCTCTGTTTCTGTCTGTCTCTCTCTGTCTCTCTGTTTCTGTCTGTCTCTCTCTCTCTCTCTCTCTCTCTGTCTATCTGTTTCTTTCTCTCTGTTTCTGTCTGTCTGTCTCTCTCTCTCTGGCTTTCCCTCTCACTCTTTTTTCCCCCAACTTTGACTCATTTTTGCTCCCGCACTTGATTCCTCCACATATCCTGCTGGCACGTTAAAAACAAGGAAGTAGTCAGGCAGTACCCACAATGCATCCCTCCCATAGCTGGCCGCACCTCATGGCACCTCACGTTCCCCCCTCATGGTGATTTCTGTCTCTCAGGTCCAGAACACTTCGCCACCTCC
Organism: Biomphalaria glabrata; assembly: GCF_947242115.1. Taxonomy (NCBI): domain Eukaryota; kingdom Metazoa; phylum Mollusca; class Gastropoda; family Planorbidae; genus Biomphalaria; species Biomphalaria glabrata. Next base: position 5,846,555 of record NC_074711.1, on the reverse strand, counting down.
CTGGTGCTACCCCACAAAAGTACTCGTGCCCCCCGCCCCCTTTCCTCTCCTGTCTGCCATCGCTCAGGCTCGGTACAACGATATCACAAGATTAGAGGTTCCCTCATGGAAAGAAATAGTTAAGTGTTATTTGTTATTTTCACGTTATTTTCTCAGTTCTGATTTAAAACTAACAATACAAATCTGAGTGTTCTTTTCCCGCCAATTTTTAAATCTTCTGTTCAGGAAATTTTTCTTTTTTTTTTTCCGTTTCCTTTCTGACGTGATGCATCATGGGATACAGTGACGTAAAACTGTGAAAACGTTTTCAGCGACCCGCCAAATACAATATCGTCTGTCGTCTGCTCTCTGGAAGAGGCGGGGCAGAGAGAGAGGGAGAAACGAGAAGTGTCGGCTGGCGGATGGATAAAGTGTCCGGACACAGTGTGAGAAATGTCGCGTGGAAGTGTCAAATAGCCAGATTTTTTTTTCATGGCGTTTTATTTCGTAATTTATTTTGGCCAGTTGTGCTTTTAGGAAGTTGTGTGCCTGTTTGCCATTCAGTGACTTTTACCATTCAATGATAAAGTATTACTACTTTTTTTTTCAACGCTGTTTAGCGTAGAGCTAGATATTTAGTCATTTTGCATTATAGTATACAAGTCCAAATTTCATGTTGATTTTACATATATTGGTAACGGTACACACTAAATTTGGACTTGGTAGGCCCAAACTACGGCCGGCGGGCAATGTCCAGCCTGTGACGTGGTGATATTTGGTCCTCAAAACTTCTACCAACAAATCTATCAGGATCGGTTCTCTTGGACTCGGTGATTAGTTTATACTTGGTATCACACTTGTCGGACTGTTATTTAGTCTAATGTCTTTCATCTGTCTATGTCAGTCTAATGTCTTTATTCTGTCTATGTCAGTCTAATGTCTTTATTCTGTCTATGTCAGTCTAATGTCTATCTTCTGTCTATGTCAGTCTAATGTCTTTATTCTGTCTATGTCAGTCTAATGTCTTTATTCTGTCTATGTCAGTCTAATGTCTTTATTCTGTCTATGTCATTCTAATGTCTTTATTCTGTCTATGTCATTCTAATGTCTTTATTCTGTCTATGTCAGTCTAATGTCTATCTTCTGTCTATGTCAGTCTAATGTCTTTCTTCTGTCTATGTCAGTCTAATGTCTATCTTCTGTCTATGTCAGTCTAATGTCTTTCTTCTGTCTATGTCAGTCTAATGTCTTTATTCTGTCTATGTCAGTCTAATGTCTATCTTCTGTCTATGTCAGTCTAATGTCTTTCTTCTGTCTATGTCAGTCTATTTCAAACTATTTGCTGTAGTGACATGATGTAGTATTAGGTTGTTAGCTCGGCCTTATGGTGATTGTACCTACATGGTCCCACAATTTTAAAAGTCTCTCTAGAATTCCATTACGTAATCATCTACTTAGTGTTGTTGGTGGTCGTTGACTTGTAGCATCAAGCTTCTGGTAGACAACTAAACCGCTGTAGGCGTATTTTATATCTTTAGTTGTAAAACTTGAAATAATTTATTTTGTGAACGAAACTAAATATAATTTGTATGACAATCTAGACAAATTCAACTTAAAATGAAACGAGATAACTGTAGTGGACTTTAGTCATAGGAACAAAAACACTTCTTCACACTCTGGTATCCTGAAGTCGTCTGGCCTTCACAAGACAGCGTACGACAATGCCGCTAATCTTGCATTATTTACACTGCATAGTCACCAACCAATCGCTAAGCATTCTCACCGTCACCATAGAAACATACATACACACACAAATACTCCTTAACACTTAGTTATTAAGTATTTGTTATTTAACATTTTATGCACACACTTCTCAAGCTGTTTAAGATATATATTATCTTTGTATGCACGCTTTGTAGATTAAAGTTTTTCATTAACATCTAGCCATTGTCTATAAGCATATAAGTTCTCTCGATTGGCTTGTATTATAATTAATAACAATGTGAAACTTATGCCTTATTCATAAAAATATAACTCAAGCCATGAACTTTGGTTTTCTTGAAATATTCGGAAATAATTCCTAATAATTCGCCCTAGGAAACAGCACCAACTCCATATTACAACTGACTTTCTTTGGAAACAGCACCTACTCCAAAAATAGCCGGAAAATAAGACAACCAAATGAACTATAAACAATTTCTGGGGAAGCATGATATCACTTGTCGTGAGGGACCATGAAATTTGTTTTCTTTGGTTTTGACAATGTAAAACCTTTTGAACTACTGAAAAAAAAAAAAAAGAATCTCGAGGGAAAATAATGACTAGATTTAGATCATTTAATTTCGGAAATACTTTTAAAAAAATGACATGGACATCATCATCATCATCATCAAACTTCATTAGAGTGAGGGCTTGAGAGGCTCAAATCCTCTCTTGCAAAAGCCCTGGACAGAAACCCTGCTGTCTTGCGTAGTGCATAAATGTCGCCATACAGGTCGAGAATTTTGGGTTTCCCAGACCTGTCGAGACGGAGATCAGCAAGTCTGGGGCAGTTAAACAGAATATGAGGCACGGTTTCCTCTTCTTCCCCGCAACGGGGGCACCGTGAATCAAAATTTGGCCATAGCCGCGAGAAATATGAGCCAACAGGACAGTGGCCTGTCCTGCACTGTGCTATAATAGCTTGCTCAGGCCTGGACAGCCTCCACCACGGGGACAAGGACATAATACATCTTATGTGTATGATGAATAGTTTGTATAGTCCCTGGTGACTCTTTGGGTCTACAGAAGTATTGGTGAGACCTACGTTTAATTAAGTAAAACTGATATTGATTTCAAGAAGGCTTTAGCCCGATTTTGGCGTGGAGCACTCTGGGTGGCAATGGAAAAATACAATATAAACAAAAATATGATTACTATTTTAATTACAATAATCCACAAATGGGGACTGGTTTAACTCTTTCTCTCCGTAATTATTTTTTCTCATTCCGATAGTATTTTTTGTTTTGCTCATTTGTATTTCACAATTACGCTTCAATAACTTTTTTGTTTGTTATCAGAAAATTGTATTTTTGGTATTGAATTATAGGAGAATGTATGCTCTTTGTACACAACACAATATTAAAGTTTATAAATCCTAAAACCAAATTTAGTTTAATGGGAGTCAAATCAACGTTGGCATCGTCAGTTGGGAGGGGAAAGAGTTAAGACCACAGTTGGTGTGAGATAAGGCTGCCTACTTTCACCAACACGTTTTAATATCTTCCTGGAAAGAAAAATGTAGAACGCTCTTGAAGGTTACGAGGAGACTGTAAGCATTAGTGGCAGAGGAATTACTAGCTTGCTCTTTGAGGATGACATAGAATCATAGAAGGTCTGGCAGGAATAGAGAAAGCGCTAGTTGACTTGGTAAATATGTATATACTTTTTCTTTTTCCTATCTGCAACTTACCTAGCCCACCCATGCCACGTATGCGGCCGGCTTTTAAAAGCGAAGATTGGACTTTACAGCCAACAAGCGAACAAGGCTTTCAAAGGAACATCAGTATCGAAGGATGAATACTGGCAAGTGTCAGAAGTGTTTTATTTCTCGGAGCGAAGGAACAAAACCTGAACCACAGGCTCGAATCGCAAAGTACGAAGCAGCACTTGTGAAGCTTAAGATAATCCGGACAGACAATGACACAGTCCTCGTCAATAAAGTTTGACTGATGCACTCCTTGGTCATAGTGACATTCTGACAATCACTTTGGTTTGATCACACAGGTCTATCTGACTAGCGCGTACTGACAATCACTTTGGTTTGATCACACAAGTCTATCTGACTAGCGCGTACTGACAATCACTTTGGTTTGATCACACAGGTCTATCTGACTAGCGCGTACTGACAATCACTTTGGTTTGATCGCACAGGTCTATCTGACTAGCGCGTACTGACAATCACTTTGGTTTGATCACACAGGTCTATCTGACTAGCGCACGTAGCGATCTGAGTCGTCCTAGTGTTCAGTCACACACTGTAATCACCCGGCAGTAAATACCTTTTGACCCTTTCCAACTTCATCAAAGCGTGGCTTTATAAATGATTTAATTACTACTAAGTAACGTTACTAATAGTTCATCTAGTTCTGTCATTTCCAGGCAGGGGAAGTAATTAAATGGGGGGGGGTTCTATATATTTTTTTTTCTGTCAGCACATTATTTGCACATTTTGTGTGCCTCGTCAATATTTAGTTTTACATCGGCAGATGAAACATAAGCTTTCGTTTGTGCACTTTTTCTGAAAATACTTTAACTAGCTCAGATCAGGGGAGAGAATGCCTGTACTGGGTTCCGCCAATCTGGGGAAAACTGCCTGACCAGTCTTGGAGTAGCTTCCAGTAACAGGCTGGTAGAACTACTTGTAGCAGGCTGAGAGAAGCTACCAAAACAGGATGGGAGAAACTACCTGTACAGGCTGAGAGAAACTACCTGTAACAGGCAGAGAGAAACTACCTGTACAGGCTGGGAGAAACTACCTGTACAGGCTGAGAGAAACTACCTGTAACAGGCAGAGAGAAACTACCTGTAACTTGCTTGGATAGATTGCCTGTACCGATTTTGTCGGTCTGAGAAAAACTACCCGTGATTGATGTCTTGACTATAATCGATGATGCTAACACCAATATGTCTCCCCATTAGAGTCAGTGACCACATTATGGGAACTCGAAGAGATCCACAAGGGCCTCCTCCAGGTTCGTAGAATGGGGACTGAAAGACGTCGTCTTGACCTTTGGTGTGACACAAACCCATTCTGGTGTTGACCATCTTGGAACTTTCAGACATTCGTCTCTGCTTCAGCCTCTGAAGACATTCTTTTCGGTGACCTGAGAGTTTGGCGTTAGCTCCAGAGGCGTAGCATAGTTAAAAAGGAGACGTGCCCCACCAAACATTATAAATCCACCCTACGCCGCAGCTCCATTTTTTAAAGGACCAATTTAGCCTGAAATAGATACATTGCAATACAATGGAGGTGCCTTACTTATTAATAGATTTGAAAAAGGTAGCAACAGAGTGCAACTATTAAATACAGCTTTTAGGACAACGATTAAAAAGTAATGAATATTTTTTTAAAAATTATTGACAGACGAAAAGCCAGACTGAAACCTTAAATATCAAAATATCACTGTTACCGTTATATTTCTCTATATAAAAGAGATACATCTCATGATAGAGACCAAACTATAAAAACCTATTCTTGCAATATTGCTAGACCAAGCGTTGTCTAGGAGAGTTGAACCGTCAAGGGACAGAATCATCTCGGGGGTGGGGGTGGAGGGGGGGTGTACTCACAGCAACGGGCAGCAACTCTTGCGTCTTGAAATCAATAACGTCTGAGGCAGAGGGAGACACGATGGTCTATTTCCAAAGACATTTAGTCCAAACGCCAATTGTGAGGGGAAACAAGGAGACCTTATCAAATACAATGTTTGTTGTTTAGTTGTTACCTCCCTTGATCGTCTGCTTATCTCTGCTGCTTAAAATAGCTTTTTTTTTTTTTCTCGACTAGCGCGTGCCGGAAGCTGGCGTTTTCTGCATTAATTTGTTTAGGAAAACAAGTAGATCTAGATTTGTGTTTCCTATTTGTGGTCAAGTGAGTGGAAC
>NC_074711.1:5768433-5838433 GCF_947242115.1 Biomphalaria glabrata | reverse complement strand
GTTCTACTGCCACCAACTGACCAGTGGACTAGGTCTAATCGTAACGTTAATATTGTCACTGGTCATTTCACTTCTTACAATGAAGCACAGACTAGCATGACCTCGTTGACCAAGCAGGACAGTGACCTCCTGCAGGTTGTATGAACCATACTTTCTTAAAACGAGTGGCTATCGGCGGACGAATGTTTCGTATGATTATATACCAGCTGTTCCCGCCACTAAGAAAGCATATGCTTTTCTCGCGGGAAAAGGGTAAGTACATGACATTTACTAATTGCTTTAATTTCTATGTACTGATTTATGTGTTGTAATTTCTTGTTTCACACTGATTTTCCCAAAGTCTTTAAGATATGACTGCCTAGTTATCACCCTTTGCCGACAAAACATCGTTACGATTTTTTTTTCCATATCTTTTTGGCTCTAAAAAATACTTTAAAATTATTATTTAAAGTCTGCTTCGATTTCTATTTCTAATTAAAAGATAAAGGCACCCTTCCATGTTCCATACGCTAGGACAAATTTGTACAAATACTCCTTCTTCCTTAGTGTTATTAGAGCATGGAATGGATTGCCTGGGCTGGCCAGGAATTTCAGTGACTTGGCAGAATTTACGTCATTGGTTAATATGCATGACTGGATGCACGACGCGTAGGACGTAACCATCTTATCTTTTGAAGTAACGTCTGTATTAGATAAGATAAGATAAATGTTTAGGAATATTGATGCTCTATGCTGGTAGTATTTCGTTTGAGAGTGGCAACTGTACATTTTTAGTCTTTTTAAACGCATTCACTTATCTACATTTTGTAATTGATTAAGTTTTATATACATATAAGTAGCAGCTAACAACAAAAAAAAAGACATATATTTTGAAATAAAAAAAAAGGAATGCTAATGTAATATACACAATGTGCCTAAATAAATAAATATGCATAAGCCTGTATATCAAATTTTTGTTTCTTTACTACTTTGTTATTAAGAGTTGTTTGCCTATGGCATCAAAATCATCAAATATCACATCTTATGTTACGTATTTTTTTAATGGCGCCAGGAAAACCAGTAACATGGCAGAATTTAAGTCATTGGTTAGCATTCATGACTAGATGCATGACGCATAGGACGTAACCATCTTCTTTTTTGAAGTTACGTCTGTATAATATAAGATAAGATCTAGTGGCTAGGTTTGATCACATTAGACTCACATTTTGCAAACAAAGTTATGATATAGTGGACAGTACACTAATGCTTAAATTACTTTACCATTTTCTGAGATGTCGAACACAAAGAAAAAGTAATGATCATTATGAGGCATATACAAAACATTCATATTCTAGCCTCGTACTAGGTTTATCTCCTCTAACACCATAGGCCTCAAAGCCTCATTTTCTTTATTCCCTGTTCTCTTGGACATAAACCAAGCTACATTAAACAGATCAGGTCAATGTCTGTGTCCAGAGTCTCTGTTAGAAAATGACTTTAGTCTAATATTGACCCAGAGGGGCGACCTCAAGCCCAGACTTTCCATCAATAGCTAGAAATCAACGTTGTAGGTGGTTTTAAGACTCCATCTCAAGAGAGTTCCAATTCGACCATCAACTTTGATTACATTGATACTGGACTTTAGGAAGTCTAGAATTAGCATATTTCAAGTCCTCTTCACAACTATAGTAAGTCAGAAGTTCTCGTTCTTTAATTACATGCTTCAGGCTTGGCTGTTTGAAAACAAGTCAAAATCCATACTTTGGTTTCTTGGTTAGTTTGTTCTATCGATGTCGACCGAGTTAGAGGAACTTGATGACCGGCTTAAACTGGTGTGTTTTGTCTTGAATGGGCTTTGTCATAGACCATTCAGTGTAACCAGTTGTTCAGTGGTAATACTTGCTTCTAACTTCTATTTGGGTGTTCTTCGTTTCATTTAGCTAGTACAAAGCTAGGGTTGGTTAAACTGTCTGTACTTGCACAGAGTTGAACATCTGCAATTAGTCCTTTACACCTCCAGGCATATGCAATTTATTTCTTTAAAAAACTAGATATGTGCAATTTGTTCCTGTACAGCACTAGATATGTGCAATTTGTTCCTGTACAGCACTAGATATGTGCAATTTGTTCCTGTACAGCACTAGATATGTGCAATTTGTTCCTGTACAGCACTAGATATGTGCAATTTGTTCCTGTACAGCACTAGATATGTGCAATTTGTTCCTGTACAGCACTAGATATGTGCAATTTGTTCCTGTACAGCACTAGATATGTGCAATTTGTTCCTGTACAGCACTAGATATGTGCAATTTGTTCCTGTACAGCACTAGATATGTGCAATTTGTTCCTGTACAGCACTAGATATGTGCAATTTGTTCCTGTACAGCACTAGATATGTGCAATTTGTTCCTGTACAGCACTAGATATGTGCAATTTGTTCCTGTACAGCACTAGATATGTGCAATTTGTTCCTGTACAGCACTAGATATGTGCAATTTGTTCCTGTACAGCACTAGATATGTGCAATTTGTTCCTGTACAGCACTAGATATGTGCAATTTGTTCCTGTACAGCACTAGATATGTGCAATTTGTTCCTGTACAGCACTAGATATGTGCAATTTGTTCCTGTACAGCACTAGATATGTGCAATTTGTTCCTGTACAGCACTAGATATGTGCAATTTGTTCCTGTACAGCACTAGATATGTGCAATTTGTTCCTGTACAGCACTAGATATGTGCAATTTGTTCCTGTACAGCACTAGATATGTGCAATTTGTTCCTGTACAGCACTAGATATGTGCAATTTGTTCCTGTACAGCACTAGATATGTGCATTTTGTTCCTGTACAGCACTAGATATGTGCATTTTGTTCCTGTACAGCACTAGATATGTGCAATTTGTTCCTGTACAGCACTAGATATGTGCAATTTGTTCCTGTACAGCACTAGATATGTGCAATTTGTTCCTGTACAGCACTAGATATGTGCAATGTGTTGTTCCTTAGCACTAGACATTTGCAATTTGTTCCTTTACAACACAAGATATGTGCAATTTGTTCATTTATGGCATTAGATATATGTAATTTGTTTCTGCTTAGCACTAGACATGTGCAATTTGTTTCTTTACAACACTAGATATGTGCATTTTGTTCCTGTACAGCACTAGATATGTGCAATTTGTTCCTGTACAGCACTAGATATGTGCATTTTGTTCCTGTACAGCACTAGATATGTGCAATTTGTTCCTGTACAGCACTAGATATGTGCAATTTGTTCCTGTACAGCACTAGATATGTGCATTTTGTTCCTGTACAGCACTAGATATGTGCAATTTGTTCCTGTACAGCACTAGATATGTGCAATTTGTTCCTGTACAGCACTAGACAAGTGCGAACATGGTGCACTTGCAATAATCTAGAAGACTGGAGCCTCTATGTCAAAATGTCCTGGTAAGTTTAATCTCCCTGACCAGAGTGCCAGTTTGGAGTGTAAACATCATCTCATTGATGAAATCTGTTAGAACATGAAAAGATATATTCAAAGACCGGTTTCACCTGGTTAGGTGGGCGTGGCGGAGAACTGGGAAAGCGGTTAGTGAAGACTAGGATTTCAAAGCTCAGGATTTTTAGGACGGCCTCGAGTTCACCGTACTCTAATTGGTACCTGACATAAGTTGGGGGAAAGTAGTAGATCGTTGTGCTGGCCACATGGCACCCTCATTGAACGGGGGCTATCTGCTGCATGGACACCAAGGTCTAAGAATTGAATTTTCTTTTTTTTTTCGTATGGTTTGGTCACACACTTCAAGTCCATCTCTTAAGTACCCGTGTTTGACAGGTTCATTAAATATTAATATCTGACCAGACAGACCACCCATCCTCTTAAAATGGAGCTCATGTCTGCGCAGACATTGATAGATCAAGGCAGCGTTCCATTAGACACACTATGTCTAATTAAGCGCAATGAATTGTGTCAAAGCCAGGTTGTACCAACTGATACTAATCAATAGTCTATGTCTGTGCCAGTTGTGCACACAGGAGAACTACTCATTTATTAACAGCACATTCTTAAGCTAATGAAAGTCCTGGCAACTGCCGGGAGGCTTACTCTGTAACTAATGCGAACCTCTGATAATGAGATTACCAATTATTTACATGAGATAATGAATTTATTGACAAGCATGTGAGATTTTGTTTGGAAAGGAAATTCACGTGTATTTTTTTTCACTAAGGGAAGTAAATGTAATAAAAATCAAATTACATTTATAGGAAAATTATGATTATTGTGACCGATTGGTATCAACAGACTAATTAGTCCAATTATTTTGTTTTCGTGTTACTAATAAATTATTAACGTATTCCTTCTTAAGATCTCGTAAATCCGAAATACAAGAAAACTCTTTCATCCCTGTCTTTAATAGTAAAGCCCCAATACTTGAAAACTCTCTATCCGAATCTGAACTCCTATTACACATATTATTATAAATTAGGAAATATAAATCATAAACTTTTACAAATAAAACGCTAAACTTTAAAAGCTAATCAAAATTCTCACGATATTGTATTGCTAAACATATATAAATTCTAATAGGCATTTATTTTAATTTTACAAAGTTTTCTTAATCCGAATAGTTAATATAAAACATGTATAGCACTCTTCAAAGTCTCTAATCAGAACAACAAGCCAGCGTGATGTCGGATTAATAAGCAGAATTAATCTGCAGAACATTACAAGCTTGAGAAGCAATTTATGTTTTTATTCATGCGTTCAACGAAGCTCTATGTGGATGCAACCTTTCAAGGGTGATTTTTTTGAAACAAAAACACTTTCAAATTAAAGAACCAAATTTTTAAAATGTGAAGTTTATGTTTAGCCTTGGAAATAATTGGAAAGTCTCTAAACTGACGATTGTCAAGAATAAGGTATAATTTTAGTAAGTTTTTAACATGCAAGTTTGTAAATGGATTTTAAAAGTGTGTTTTTTTATATCTTTGAATGGCAGTTTAGACTAATTCCTGACATTTCTTTAATACAGAGCCTAATTATATATATCATAGTTTTAAACACTCTATTTTTCTTCACGATGCAAGAAATAGCGCTTATTTTGTATACAATGGATCATAGATAGAAGTGACCTGCTCTACTGTATACATTTTTTCAGGGCTTCTGATTTCATATCTAAATTCTTCTTTAATTCCAGGCTCGCATTAAATTAATTTTGAAAGTGAATAACACCTTTAACAATACTTATTCAAAGCCAGTTCGGTTCGGGATTGATTTTGGCGTTAAAGTCTCCCATCAGTAGAATTAGGTCTTGAGTGGGTGTTTTATCAAGTGTGGTTTGAAGTTGATTATAGAAATTATCTTTAATGATAGCTTCTTCAGGGGCATATACTTGGATGGCAGTGATTTTGATTTGGTTTGCTTGGAGTCGAGCTATAATAATGCGATCGCTGACTGGTTTGCAAGCAATTAGCGCTGAGGTTACTGTTTTAGACATGATGACGCCTACACCACCAATGTGTTCCGTATCGTGTCCTGATAATATTATGGTCTTGACATCATTGATTATTTGTCCACTTCACGTCCACCGCATCTCGTAGATCCCAAGGATGTCCAGCCGTTAGGCGTCAAACTCTTTTAAAAGTTGGGCCAGTTTACCGCTTTGGTTCAGAGTTCTGGCGTTCCATGTACCAATTCGAGTTGGTTTCTTGGCGTTGAAGGGCGTGCCATGTATCGGTTGAGTTTTGGCCTACACCGTCGTTGGGGGCTGGCCGCCCCTCGCCACATGTATAATTTTCTTTATGTGTCAAGTTTGCTGTTTCTGTAGCAATTGTGGTTTTACAGGGTGGGGTCGCAAGCCCCGGGCGCAAAACCTTCCTCCTTTTTTTTCGCCCGGGCCTGGGACCGACAGATGGCGGAGATACGTATACAATAAGTCTACGTCTAATATTTGCAGAAACAAGTTAAGCTTCGGTCAAACGTTCCTTTTGTCCAGAATGTTATTACATTTATCTGGCAGGGGGAAGCCATATGCTGTCACTTCTTTAGTATTGTTACCATTACACACAATGCCCAATGTTTCGTTTTCTAAATTGACTCGACCATAAGAGGTTTGGGGGAGAGGTGGTCGAATGGTTAAGCGCTTGGCTTCCGAACCTGAGGTCCTGGGTTCGAATCCCGGTGAAGACTGGGATTTTGAATTTTTGGGATTCTTAGGGCGTCCCTGAGGCCACCCTACTCTAATGGATACCTGACTTTAGCTGGGGAAAGTAAGGGCGGTTTGTCGTTGTGCTGACCACATAACATCCTGCTTGTTAACCGTTGACCATAGAAACAGATGACCTTAACATCATCTGCCCCATTGATCGCAAGGTCTGAAAGGGGAAACTTTACTTTTTACCATAAGAGGTTTAGTTCCAGAGTTCCAGGACAGGGAGACACATTTGTCCTCGCCGTTGACCCAGATCACAGGGTATTTAACAGGATTATCTAACAAAGCGGAAGCGACTTCCTGGGAAATGACTTTCCGATAATTACTCGTTAAATAATTTAAAGCTTCGGATTAAAGGGGGGAAGACTAACTCTCTCGGTGACCTGCTCGGTTGTCTGCTGTTGGTGGTGTTGAGAACAAACAACCGGCGTTACGGACGTACCGTCTGACGTTGGAATGAAGGAGAGAAGCGAAGAAATGTAATTGACTTTTCTGTCCATCTTTCATTCATCTTTTCTGTCCCCTCGACAACTCCTGGGAGACTTGACCCTAAACGTTTGTACCAGCTTGGAACGTAGGGCTATCTATCCGTCACTTTATATCCTTCTTATTTTAATTATGGTTATTAGGTCGTCTATTTTTTTAAATTTATTTGAAAGCTTTTTAATATAAAAGGATGTTTGGGTGTGTGTGTGTGTGTGTGTGTATGAGTGTAAGTGTGTGTCAGGGGAGGAGGGTAAAGAGGTGAAAAATATGTGTGTGAGGCAGAGGAGGAATAGGACTTTAAAAATACACTTAGATAATCAGGAGGGCAGGGAGAAAGAGAAACCTCGTTTAATTAAAGTGCTATTTTGGCTCTTAGTTTGTTACTGATGAGACTAGCGGATGAAACATCTGAAACTCTACACTTCTAGATCTGCCAGTAAGGAAACAAAATTAAAACATTTCATCTCAAGCAATCACATTCAGTTCCCAGGACATTTTTATTCAGTTTTCAATGTTTTCAATCAAAAAGAAAAACATAATTCAAACAAACTTGAAAAAAAAATAACCATAATTTTTTTTTTTTTTTTTTGGAAATTGCTTCACATTTTAATGAAGCAAAGTTTATTTTAAAATTAGGATAAATAAATAACATTTTAAGCTTTGAGAAAAATGTTTATTTTGCAGTTGTGTCTGTTTTTTATATAGTCAAAAAAAAAAAATTGAAATCTTAGAGTTTTGAAAGCTATTCATTCTTAACTCTTTCTCTCCTAACTGACGATACCAACGTTGATTCTACCAGAATGTGGTAAATAATTACGGAGAGAAAGAGTTAAGTATTGGATGGAATTGTACGTTGGTGATTCCAGGTGTGTGAATCAAATCCCTGACCTATGAACATGCAGTGGATAATAAATGACCTAAGTCAACATTCTCGGACATTCCATCGGGAATGAGAAGTGCTAGCCCTAAATACATTAAGAACAGAGGGGATGACCACCGGCAGGGTTCAACGGACAGGGTTCAACGGACAGGGTTCTCAGTTTAACAGTGCGATCTTCAACAGACATGTTTGTAAATGAACGTGCCTGTATAATAGTTTAGAAAATGTTTATGTTATGTAGACCATAATAGAGATGGAGAGAGAGAGAGAGAGCGTAGAGAGCAAGAGACACTTAGAGAGAGAGAGAGAGAGTGAGAGAGAGGGGGGAGAAGAAGAAGAGAGAAAAAAAGCAAAGTAATAGTAAAGTCTCCCCTTTCAGATCTTGCAATCTATAAGGCGCATGATGGCTGCCTGGTCGTGCGGTTTGCGCGCTGGACTGTCGTTCGGATTTATCGATGGTCGAGGGTTCAAATCCTTCCCTCTCCCATCCCCCGTCGTCCTGCGGGAGGTTTGGACTAGGAAGTAAACTATCTTCAACTCTGAAGGAACGTCCGAAACATGTAAAACATTTTACAAACAAACAAACATGATGTTAAGGTCATCTGTTTCTTTGGTCAACGGTTAACGAGCAGGGTGTCATGTGGCCAGCACAACGACCAACCGCCTTTCCCCCCCCCCAAACTATTTTAGAGTTAGATGGACTCAGGGACGCCCTAAAAATCCCGAAATTCAAAATCCCAGTCTACACAGAGATTCGAACCCAGGACCATAGGTTCGGAATCCAAGCGCTTAAACCCCCCAGCCACCGCGACCTCTATAGCAGAGAGAAAGTGGTAAGATAAAGAAAAGAGTGAAAGAAAAAAAGAGATAGAGAGAAAGACGAAAGAGTGAGAGGATAGATAGAAAAATGAAAGAAAAAAAAAAAGAGGAAAAAGTGTAGAGAAAAGAAACATATTTTAAAACACGAAATAAGTATATACTCAGAATAATAAGAGATATTGAAAGAGAAAGAGAAGAATATAAGAGAATGCAGAGAAGTCAGAGGAAAGAAGAGAAAGTAGAAGAGAGAGAGAGGGGAAAATCAAATCAGAAAAAAGTTGAAAGAAAAAGAGAGAAGAACCAGAGAAACGATAAAACGAATATGAAAATAAGAGAAAAGACAAGATCATCGAGAGAGAGAGAGAGAGAGAGAGAGAGAGAGAGAGAGAGAGAGAGCGAGAGAGAGAGAGAGAGAGAGAGAGAGAGAGAGAGAGAGAGAGAGAGGAAGTGTCACCCTAAGACATCCCTGTATATCCCCCTAGCCTAAACTCTACATCAATCGATGAGATTCATGCAGCCTACACGTTACACGCTGTTCCCGTCCGATTTCGGTGCTATTGATGGGTTTTTAGAGAGGCGGGAATGTCCGAGGCAGTCCGAGCCGTCCAGTGTGTATCTTTTGACCTCAACTGACCTGCATCTCTTGACCACCCCCCCCACCCTCTCCCCTGCCCTCTTCTTCTCACACTCTGTTTTTCACACGTAACTTTCCACTGAATTACGAAATCTCATCTCATTTCATGTACAGATGTTATCTAGACTCTACCGTCTAATTACAGATTTCAAATCTTCTAAATCTAACGCATTCATTTTCCAGGCTATCCCGTTTAAAAGTCTCTATGCCGTTTGGAAAGAAATTGCTTTTATTTTTATATACATTTTTTTTCTAGTATGTTGTGACTAAATAATGTAATACAATATGACGATGGCGTTTGTTGCTTAATACAGTTCTTAATTTCTAAATACAAAGTGTAGTAACCTAACATCCAAGCATAATCGGAGATTATAGAATTTGTGAGAAAAACTTAGCAACTAATATTTTAAATATTCTTTTAAGGCATGAAATGATTTAATACATCACAACCACATAGTTCGAATCTCCCAGAGCCCAAGACATTTTATTCTGAAAACGAAATCCCTAGAACAGGGGTTCTCAACCTGTGGACCGCGACCCCTTTGCGGGTCGAGTGACCGTTTGATTTTTTTTTTTTTTTTACTATTTTTCTTCGGAAGTTTTTTTTAAAAACGTTTTTAACGTGTTTTCACGTGTTTTCACGTGTTTTCACAAGCAGATTTGTAGCAAGCTTGGTTTGCATCTAGCTTACATTTCTAATAATGAAGTAGATGGACATTACTTTGATTACATTATTACCACACACATTATGAATCAATCGCCAATAAACTAAACTAAAAAAAGTTGGGCTGACTAATGCGTCATTTGTAACGAAGTTCTCTCTGCCATACGCATGAGGCCGACCAACCTCCGAGCTTTACCGAATAAGGAAGCATTTTAGTTTTGAAGGCTGATATAAGTCAAGAGATCCAGACTTGACTAGGTTGTTAAGTAGCATAATTAAAACATAGCAGCCCCTTGAAGCTTTGTATTTGGTGGCTCTCAGAATTGCCAGAGCCATGAAATCTCACACCATTACCAAGAGTTAATATTGCCAGAGCCATGAAACCTCACACCATTACCAAGAGTTAATATTGCCAGAGCCATGAAACCTCACACCATTACCAAGAGTTAATATTGCCAGAGCCATGAAACCTCACACCATTACCAAGAGTTTATATTGCCAGAGCCATGAAACCTCACACCATTACCAAGAGTTTATATTGCCAGAGCCATGAAACCTCACACCATTACCAAGAGTTAATATTGCCAGAGCCATGAAACCTCACACCATTACCAAGAGCTAATATTGCCAGAGCCATGAAACCTCACACCATTACCAAGAGTTAATATTGTCAGAATTTCATTATCTAATGACACTGCTCACAGAAAAAAAAATTGACACGTCTCCTGATATTATCAATCAGGTAATTCATGAAATATGATATCTTATCCATTTCCAATATTTGGCATCCAGATTTATGAATCCACAGACGAAGTAAATTGTTCACAATTAGGCCTACTAGTTTTTCTTGAGATATTTACATAATAGCGATTATTAAGATTAGTTTCGATGTAAATTTCTTGAAATTACCTCTGCTGCACGTGATGTCATTGACAAAGTTCATTTTTGGAAAAGTAAAAGACCTCTTGGAAAAATATTTGTCGTGTCTGCACAAATTCTGCTGGATTTAAGTGAGTGGTAGAGAAAAAGTCACCTTACAAATGCATCGTAACTCAATCTATGATTCATCGATATATATTAGCAACAAAGATACTGCCACAAGCATTACACCAATAGCAAGGGAGCTAAATATGATCTCTCATCAACGTCAATTATACAATTCTGGATCTAGTGTTTGCAGTCATTATGTTCTATTTGAGAATACGCGACTTCCTCTTCCATTTCCAACGATATATCTTTGTGTATCATTGTTTTTCTGCCTGTTATCAACCTAAATACAGAAATAAACTTGATGCAGAAAATGTGAATTCCTTATTTAGTGAACTAAAAAGAAGCTCAACCTTCGCAATAACTTTAGCGTGTTTCAAAACACTGTCGCAACACTATTACAGCTTAAGTTTATTGTGTCAAAGACTGTACTTTTTTCATGCTTAGTAATACTGTTAAATTATCAGTTATGTATACAATATGAATATCATAAACACACAATAAAACAAAGTAAATAAATGAAAGTTATAAAAGATACACTTTTTTTTTGTCACTGAAGTATAAATTTATTTTACACTAAATAAAGCTCTCGCTCTATGTTCAGTCCCTAACAATGGAATTAACAACCAGTGATCTACAGTTTGATAATGATTTCATAGCATCAGCTAATTTACACTACCTAGGCTTATGAATGAAAATTTATGGATGGGGGTCGCCGCCGATTGAAAAATTGTATTAAGGGTCGCGGAGCTAAAAAGGTTGAGAACCGCTATCCTAGAATAAAATTAATATCAAACTCCCGATATATGGAACGACCCCAAAAAGTATGTCTTCTCTATTTATACATTCCCAACCAAGTTAAAAGTAAAAGAGTGTCAAGCACTTAAGAAATGAGAAAGGCGAAACAAGATTGTCATTTCATATTACCGCCCCTGCATCATATACACTTCTTAGTTTCATATTACCTCCCCTGCATCATATACACTTCTTAGTTTCATATTACCTCCCCTGCATCATATACACTTCTTAGTTTCATATTACCTCCCCTGCATCATATACACTTCTTAGTTTCATATTACCTCCCCTGCATCATATACACTTCTTAGTTTCATATTACCTCCCCTGCATCATATACACTTCTTAGTTCCATATTACCTCCCCTGCATCATATACACTTCTTAGTTTCATATTACCTCCCCTGCATCATATACACTTCTTAGTTTCATATTACCTCCCCTGCATCATATACACTTCTTAGTTTCATATTACCTCCCCTGCATCATATACACTTCTTAGTTTCATATTACCTCCCCTGCATCATATACACTTCTTAGTTTCATATTACCTCCCCTGCATCATATACACTTCTTAGTTTCATATTACCTCCCCTGCATCATATACACTTCTTAGTTTCATATTACCTCCCCTGCATCATATACACTTCTTAGTTTCATATTACCTCCCCTGCATCATATACACTTCTTAGTTTCATATTACCTCCCCTGCATCATATACACTTCGTAGTTCCATATTACCTCCCCTGCATCATATACACTTCTTAGTTTCATATTACCTCCCCTGCATCATATACACTTCTTAGTTTCATATTACCTCCCCTGCATCATATACACTTCTTAGTTTCATATTACCTCCCCTGCATCATATACACTTCTTAGTTTCATATTACCTCCCCTGCATCATATACACTTCTTAGTTTCATATTACCTCCCCTGCATCATATACACTTCTTAGTTTCATATTACCTCCCCTGCATCATATACACTTCTTAGTTTCATATTACCTCCCCTGCATCATATACACTTCTTAGTTTCATATTACCTCCCCTGCATCATATACACTTCTTAGTAGAAACACAAAGCATCTAGAATCAATGTCCAATACAAAACAAATTTTGTTTGCGTTCTGTACCCTTGAAATCTTATCAAACGTGAGGTTAATATTTTCGATTTCTGTGATAACAACAATTTTTAAACTAGATTTTTTTTTTTTTAATATATATATTTAGACTAAACATTATTTTTCCATCTATCAATGTCAACGTCAATTTTTTTCCGATGAATGTGTTGTCTTTTTGTGAGAGAATATTTAGATCTAACTAGCTCTCAAGGATCTAGATCTAGCTAACACCCAAGGATCTAGATCCAGATAAAACTCAAGGTTCTACATCTAGTTAACACCCAATGATCCGTTGTATGAAAAGGGTGACATTTTAGGGTTTCGATTTAAAATACTGAATACACAACTTTAGATAGAAGTTAAAATTTGTATACATTAAATCTGTGTTTATTTTTAGCGCCCTTGGACTTTGATGATTTATTTTTAGCTCTACAACAAAATGTTAGAGATTTCTGAAATGATGGTGTCATAAAACAGTTAACAACAAGTGGCGCTTCTTATTAACTGACAGAAAGTAAAAAAATAAAATACTTGTCTTTGATTTCAAGTATGATCTATAGATAAATACTTGTAGTGTGTGTCCAAATTTTAGAGGTCCCTGAGCTCAGATCTAGACGTGGCTCGTATTGCACATACTTTCAAGTATTTTTAAATTGGTCTCTCACCTAGCGTTTAAACTGTTCGTTCACCCCTTTCACTTATTCCTAACACCACCTGAAGTGTTCAAAACCCACCTGCCATTGCAGGTCGTGCGTGGCCTTGTGTGTTGGCGAGCATGTTGCTGATTGTTTGTAAATGTTTGCTCGTGAGTGCTACTGTGCGTTTGTGTGTCCGTCTGTGTTTAGTTTATTGATAGGAGCTGAGGCTTCAACCTATACGCCATTTTGGCAGATTTTCAAAGCTGTGCGTGCCACTAAATTATATGCAATTGTGTAAGAGAGGTCTCGCTTTTAATGGTCAGGCTGCGTGTTACACCTAAGAGAGGCGTAGACAAGAGGGGAAACTACAAAACGTTTTTACAAAGCTTATATCAACTCACTCTTGCTGGTTGGAATCTTGTAACACGTTATTTCTCCAACTTCCCATTCTCGGATCAAGTTGAAACTCCGCACAATTATTCATTGTCAATGACAACACATGAATAAGTCAACAATTAATCAAGTAGTCAAACAGTTAGTCTATATTAATTAATTTTGTTTTATATACAAAATGTACTAAGCGTACTATATAGAGATAAGTCATAATTTGGTTGCATCTGCATACATTTAAAAAAATCATTTCCTAAATAAAGTGGAAAAAAAAAATTATATCGTCTTGACGGTGATGACGTGATGCGGTAAAAATGTAGTTTCCCGTCTTGTTATTCTCTCTCTTAGAACAAATTGACAAAGGCGTGGTGAGGGCAGACGGCGGAGGCATATAGGGTGAACATTACTTGAACTCGACAGAAACAAATCATTAAAAAACATATTTCAACACTTCTACACTTTTCAGTCCAAAAGACACAAACTACAATACAGAAAGACGATTCGAAAGAATAAGTAAATTGTTGAATCCAGTATGTTACAGTATTTACTTTTGAAACAGTACACATAGAGGACACAACCACACAATACAATCACACAATACAATCACGCAATACAATCACACAATACAATCACGCAATACAATCACGCAATACAATCACACAATACAACCGCACAATACAACCGCACAATACAATCACACAATACAATCACACAATACAATCACACAATACAATCACACAATTCAACCACGCAATACAACCACGCAATACAACCACACAATACAATCCTGTAATTCAATCCTGTAATACAATAACATATAATAATCATCCTGTATAGTAGTAAAAAATAGTTTATAAAATATGACAATGTAATACATTCATATACTAAAATCAACAATTCCATTAAATGTAATTAGATTCTTAAAATTTTATTTTTCTATGGCCTGGGATGTGCTTCCTAAAAGTTTTTTTTTTTTTTTTTTACAGCAAGTTAACCCCCTCCTTTTGAAAACAGAAAAAAAAAGCAAATTATTATTTCTCGATACAGGCTGCACAACAGCAAACAGCTCAAAAGCAAACAGCTCAACACCAAACAGCTCAACAGCAAAAAGCTGAAGAAAAAAAAACTACCAATTCCCTTCCATCTGAGCCAATAAAAACAGAGTAAAAGCGACCACGTTTTATAACCGAAAAAAAAAACAAACAAGTTTCCAATATTTGGTAATACAGCCAGAATATGTTTTTGTTTTTCTTTAGAAATTTTGATATTAAAACTATCAATATAAGTGACTTGTTCTTCAATGCAAATAATACAAACATTCTACAACGCTATTTACTTTGTACTGTGTTTACAGGCTTGAACTTTTAATCTTTTTGAGTTGAGTTTTTTTTTTTTCTTCTACGTTTGTCAGTGATGCTCAACCTAATTCGACCTGCGGGCCATTTTAACTTTCGACACGCGTGTCGCGGGCCACATCAACAAAAAGGTAAAAAAAACAAAAATGAAATCAAAATTCACCTGAAGCGATTTAAAACTATTGAACCTAGTACTTACATTAATTTAATGGGATATTTATTGGGGCATTTTTTACGCATCTAAAAATGGCTTCATTTCTCTACTTAAAATGTGAGCAACATTTTAGTTAGCTTTATCACCAACTTATTTTCTTGTCTCTTTTTGGTAAATATTCCCACCGACCCTCCAATCTCTAGTCGTAGTTTAACCTTTTATACGCGGCTCAAACCAAGAAGGCCTTCATATTTGTTTTATAATGCCTCTCTATATGTTGTTGTTTCTGAAACAGTCAGACTTTCTTTACAAAACAATTATATTGACTTATGTTCCTCAAAAAGATCCATTCACTTTTTCTGGTAGACTCTACATTCAGAGTTCCATTTCATAAACTCATTTCGTTAAACGTCATGGTACCAATCCATCAGAGAAAAAGCGAGAGCCCTAACGAAGGTAAAGATACATTTTCAACTTTTTTGAAGGGGGGAGGATTTTCTACTTTTTTGTGCCGACGTTTCGGCGGGCCGGATGGAACCAAGTTCGAGGGCCGTACTTTGGGCATCACTGACGTATGTCATTAAGTCCCACAGGGGGGGGGGCTGACTCTGGGGTCTTCATTAATTTTTAGAAACGTGAAACTGACCTTCGTCTCTGTAATGAAGTCGTCTCCCTGGTGTCTAGATAGATCTCTAGAAGAGTAAGAAGAAGTAACGCGTTCTAGTTTGTTCTACGTATGTCCGTTGAATGGTGTGTCTTGTTACCATTTTGTTAATGATAAAAGGAATACAATAACAGTGGTCAATTTGACATCTTCAAGTAGCGCCATCGTTGACCTTTTAAGTTTAAACAAGAAGTAATAAGTTGTAAAAATAATAATAAAAAGAAAATGCTTATATTAAAACGCACTAAACCCACATTTATATAACAATAATAATAATAATAATCTTTATTGTCCGTATGGAAATTTGTCTTACAATTTGTGCATTACACCAAACAAAAAACATTATAACTATAAGAAACCAAAGTGTACATTCACACCAGACGCACTCATAATTTACATGTGACAAAGTTTATATCAGATTGTTTCTATTTAATGATTTGATTGCCAGGGGAACAAAAGAGCGTCTGTGTCTGTTTGTCTTTGCTATCGGTGTCTTGTATCTCTTTTGTGATGGTGATGGTAAAACAATATAAGAACTTATATATAAGTTTTAAATGTAAAACTTTTAACATTAATGAGAGAGTTAATGTTTCAGTCTTAAGTTGTAACTCTAGATCAGCGGTTCTGAACCTTTTAAGCTCGGCGACCCCCTTTTACAATCCCCACTCTGCGGCGACCCCCATCCACACAGCAATGAAAGAATAGACAAATACAATCCATATTTTCGATGGTCTTAGGCGACCCCTGGCCAAACGTCAATCGACCCCTACGAGGGTCGCGACCCACAGGTTGAGAACCCCCTGCGCTAGATGGTCCCAAGACGCGTACAACAAAACTATTCTCTGTTTGAAATTATTTATGACCTAATTCTGACCATAAAAATAACGGCAATGTCTTCGATTCCGAAGATTAATGATGAGTGCAGTGGTTCACGTGGCTACACAGAACCAGCTGCGACCTGCACAGTTTTTTTTTTCACGTGTGATGCAGACAAAGCCGTTGTCCACCGGTGGTTTATATACGTTTTCATTACGCCATCTGCGCCTATCTTCAACAAGTCTTTTTTTCTCAGGGCATCAAATGTGTGCCCTGTGTCGCAATAATATTTCTAATCCATATCCCTGGCTTCTTCGGACATCACTGAGGAGTCTACATTCACAATGTTTAGATTCCCCGAGCCCATGATATTTGATATCTCGGTAGATCCTGTACATAGAGAGTAGAAACAACAACTGAAAGAGTGGTTTAATTAAATGCAGAACTAAAGACTCTGGCATTTCACAAACAAAAGATTCACTTTTTTTCCCTACCTCCCCCCCCCAACAAGCATTCCCTAATAATTTTTGAGTGTTTCTCCTCTCCCCCCTCCCCCCCGGTTGATTATTAGATTATTTGTTAAAAGCAGTTAATTGAATTCTCAGCTTCCGAGCAATGTTAAATAGAAGCTTTAACTAAACTAAACGTGACCTAGATTTTTTATTTAGAATATAGTGTGAATCACAGTAAGCAGTTGTGCTAAGTAGTCCAAAGAGAAAAGAGTTCAAGAGAGATAGAAAGAGAGAGTGAGAAAGACAGAGAGAGAGAGAGAGAAAGAGAGAGAGAGAGATAACGTAGTCTAATGTTAAAGCCTTGTTACTTTTTATGACGTCATTAGAATCAGTGTACTTAACAAAATCCAGACCAAGACAAACAAAAAAAGTAAGCAAAAAAAAAAGCGATCAGCTTCCCGGCCTACTCAGTCTAGTGCATTGACTTCCGGTGGCCATTATACTTTCAAATGTGCTAGCCGGTCAGCAAATACAGAAAGATGAAAAAAAAAAAAAGAGTAGATCTAGTTTTAGAAAGTGCAATCGGTTTGGTTTGTGGGAATACAAGAGTCCACCTTCTCATTTTATGTTTTCTTTCCTCTTTAGCGTTCGGAACAGTATGCAACTACTTGTTAACCTGTTTTACTATGCACTCCGATTGAACATAACTAAAGAATCAACTGTTACATAGTAGAATATCACCATAGACAAAATTATACTAGATCTTTATACTATGATGAAATATAACAAGAAACAGCAAAAATTGATAAATAAACAAAGCCAATATAAGGGAATGCACCGCTCGATCACTGCTATATATATTTCAATATTACAAGATTTATCCTTTTTTTATATAAAACAAAATTAATTACCAATAATTGATTAACTAATTGCTTACTTTTTTTTATTGATTCATGTATTATCTTTGACAATGAATAATTGTGGAAAAGTTCAACGTGATACGAGAATGGGAAGTGGGAGAAAACACGTGTAGAAGCATCCACCCAGACAGACAGACAGACAGACAGAGTGAGCTTAAATAAATTGTGAAAAGTATTATTCTACTAAAGACTCAAAAATATCATCCCATGTCAAAGGATGCTTCACAATAGGAGCCTTTCATAAAATGGAGGCATAGACATACGTACTTAGCAAGTCGTTTGGTGTATCCGGCGTACAGACTATGGAAGCATTTATAAACCAAACATTTTTAAAACTATGTAAGAAATCCTGTGATCTTGTTTTCAGCACCGGAGAGCTCAATCAATAAAAAATGTTATACTAAGATTAATTAAGGTATATCGTTCTGTGTGTATGGTCTTAATAACATAAATAGTCTTTTCATATCTATACAAAAAGATTGTATTATACCGAGTTTACTTTGATTTGCATGTCATACTGTATTTAAAAACGAGAGAGATCTTTGATAAAATATTATGCCACTCCATTAGTATAAACGGAAGGAGATCGGAGAAGAATTATTCAAATCTGCATGTACCTATCAAGAACTGGAACGAAAATGTATATAAAACCTATAACAGTTCATGACTCCAGCACACGGCGGTGCTATCGAGAATAACTAGAGAGGTCTTCAGTGCAGATGTATTATGAGGTCAGTTTGTTATGCTGGTCAGATAGGAGGGTCAGACAGGGAAGTGTGTAGTCATGACAGAGTATGTCCGTCAGCGTGAATTGATTTCCGAGTTTTGATGTGCTCCCTTGGTGATGGAGAGGAGTGCGGCGCCCTAAGATGTACAGAGCGCCGCGCCCTCGCATTCTTGTGTGAAGAGGTCCCCCAGGGATGTCAGTGTTTAACCTCATCCACCAGATGTCGCCCGTATCCCCCCTGGCTTTGTTTGGTGGCTTTTATAATGGAAGATGGAGAGCCGGTTTTTTGGTGAGAAGTGTAGAGACAGAAGACGGAGATGGACAGAGAAAGAGAGAAATAGAGAAAAAAAAGAGAGAAATAGAGATAAATAGAGAGAAAAAGAGAGAAATAGAGAGAAAAAGAGAGAGAAAGAGAGAAAAAGAGAGAAATAGAGAGACATAGAGAGAAAAAGAGAGAAATAGAGAGAAAAAGAGAGACAGAGAAAGAGATAAAGAAAGAGAGTTGGAGAGAAAGAAAACGAGAGAAATAGTCAGAGAAAGAGTTAGAGACAGACAAAAAAAGTGATAGCGACTGAGAATAGAGAAGGAAATAGAGAAAGAGAGAGAGTGGGAAGCAGGGAAAGAAGAGAGAGAGAGAGAGAGAGAGAGAAGAAAGAGAAAGAAGAGGAGATAAAAAGTAAGAGCGAAAGAGGGAGAATATAATGAACGGAAGAGACATATATAGCAAGCAGTGGTGAAAGAGAGAAAAAGAAACATGGACAGTGTAAAAGAGATTGAGGAACACAAAAAAAAAAAAGAAAAGGAAGAAAAATAGAGAGGAATATAGACTGAAAACCTGGAATAAATTCTAGAATAATCAAAAAAAAAAAAAGAGAGAGACAGACAGACAGACTGAGACAGAGGAAAGACAGACTATATTTAATAAAATAATCTATGGTAAAACCTACCATTGATTTGTGTACCAATGTTTACTAAACTACAAAGCACGAAGAATTAAGCCTTTGAGTACTAACATGTTACACAAGAGTTGGGGATCGGGACAGATCAAGAATTTTAAAACTGTACAAAATAAAATAGGGAGAATAATGGACATTTAAAAAAAAAAAAAAGAATAAAGGGGAAAACCGCCGCCCCCCCCCCCCCCCCCAAGCTTACACACATTCAGAGTGATAAAAATAAAAATTATGGAGGCAACAGAAGAACACCTAAACGTCAAGATTACACGACTGAAATGAATCGTTGCAAAACTGGAGTCCATTGAGGTGGGGGTGGGGGAGGGGGGGTCATACAGGAGAGTTGGAATAGACTGGGAGAGAAAGACGGCATGTGTGTGTGTGTGCGCGTGTTTGTGAAAAAAGAGAGAGAGAGAGAGAGAGAGGAAGAGGGGTGTGTACAGGCAACGGAACGCCACAAATGGTGTTGCAATACTAGACTGGGGGGCTAGGCGGTAAGATCTGGAACTACATATTGATTCGGGAGCCGGACACAACGCCAGATAAGGGCGGTTATATTGCTTTTTACTGTCCCAGCATCCTCCTTGTGTCTTTTCTTCATTCCGGCGCCCCCCCCCCCATCTCCCCCAACCCAACGTAATGTCTTTACCATCTTTTTTTTTTTCCCCTTATATCTCTTCGAAGTTAGCCACGGGAGAGAACTTGCTGATGTAGTACTATGGCCGTCTGGACAAAGCAATTTGAATGCTCTGGTCCGGATCAAATGTTGTAACTAGAACAATAGAGACCTAGAACAAACCCGATTCCCGTAGGCTGTATCTCATGCCCTTGCTTAAAATAGAACTAGTTGAGTGATTGGAACATTTATCCAGTCTCGTTAATTCAAACAGTCCGACACCATTCTGACATCATTCGCCCGTCTCGGTGCATCGGTGTGTTGCTAAAAATAGAACGATTGGGTTAAATTAGCAAACGGATCAAATGTTCAACGTTGGATCAATGAGGATCAAGCACTTTCGCTGACATTTGAGCCAGGGATCACATTCTATGTTACAAAATAAAACAAATATTTTCATTGCTTGTACACAGTTATAACCTAGCTGAAAGGTAATAACTTTAAGGGTGGTGTGTGGCCGACAGGCTGAGGCTGATTGGATAGGGCTTGGCTATCTATCAAGGGGGCTTGAGTTCGAACCCAGACTCGAGCAGAGTTGTGTTTGCTGAGCGCATAATAATAATGATAATAATCAGACTTGTCTTCGAGTCCGAAATTAAAAGGAATGCTGTATTTCCCGTGGCTACGAAGTCCCATTGACGACCTACATAATTTGCCACATCCAGCGCAGGCATGACCATTGTCCGCCGCTAATCGATTTTGATTCTCTTTTCGCCGTCTACGCCTGTCCTTGGCAGCGGATTTTCTTTTAGTCTCAAATAAATACCCCGCAGCTTTTGTAAGTGGCCTCAATATGTCTCGTTCTGAAGCACCTAAAGGCAGCACAGAAAACCTCCCAGATACCCCCATTCCCTCCGTTGGTCCACAAAAGAATGACCAGAGCGCGCTGAGAATGCTATAAACTGGAGGAAATGCAAATATATAAAAGCTATTTTATTTCTATTAACGAGGGTAAATAGTAAAAAAAATATGGATGCTTATTTTAGATTATAATTTGTTCGTTCTTCTTCTAGCCAGCTTTTTGCAGACTGTGCCAAGGAAAAATGGTGTGCTGTTTTCTTCAGCTGTTCAACACTGCCTTACAGGGTGTTGGTTATGGCAAAATGTAAAATCAGATATATCTAGGCATAAAAACAGTACATCAGACAAACAGTACATCAAACAAACAGTACATGAAACAAACAGTACATCAGACAAACAGTACATCAGATAAACGATACATCAGACAAACAGTACATCAGATAAACGATACATCAGACAAACAATACATGAAACGAACAATACATCAGACAAACAGTACATGAAACGAACAATACATCAGACAAACAGTACATCAGATAAACGATACATCAGACAAACAATACATGAAACGAACAATACATCAGACAAACAGTACATCATACAGACAGTACATCAGACAAACAATGCATCAGACAAATAGTTCATCAGACAAACAATACATCAGACAAACAGTACATGAAACGAACAATACATCAGACAAACAGTACATCAGACAAACAGTACATGAAACGAACAATACATCAGACAAACAGTACATCAGACAAATAAACACATCAGACAAACAACACATCACATGCATTTTGAGTAATATTTAATTTTTAATGTAAGAAACACTCATTTGGGCCCCCCCCCCAAGTGGGGGCCCGGGGGGATTTTAAAATTCTCCCCCCTCCATCCCCCACACTAACTACGCCACTGCCACGGATATAGACTGTAAAGAGAAAGAAAAGGTATACATTAGTGTAAACTAAATCATAATCATATGTTTTAATGCAGCAACTAGACTGTAACTAGACTGACTGTAAAAGTGTCGTAGGATCTGGACGAATTTTTCTGGGATGCCGTAGTCTCTAACTATTTTCCAGAGTGATTCTCGGTGGACACTATCAAACGCTTTCTTAAAGTCTATGAAACTGATCGTTAGCCGTTGTTGGTACTCGAGACTTTGTACTATGATATTTCGTGGAACGAAGATCTGCTCTGCACATGATCTGCCTCTTCGGAAGCCTGCTTGTTCTTCTCTGAGGCCTGTCATCTACAGACTGTTGAATCCGTCTCAACAAAACAGTGCCTGAAAACTTTGTGCCCGGCACAGAGGGGAGAGTGTCACGGATGAATGTGTGTATGTATGTATAATCTACTTTTACACTCTGCGCGAATGACCGGAAGTGTGTTTGTTTTCAGAGAGTGGTCAGACAGAGTCCAGCTTGTGTGATATGCCGTAAAGATTATTATTAAAGTTTATGTGTTTGATCGAGTGTTACTGGTTTATTTATAAATACAGCTAAACCAGGGATACCTAGTCATATCGAGACCTATGGTAGTTTCTATCGAGTTATAAGTAGATAGAGTTATATAATAGGAAAGCTGTAACAGAGAGTTGCAGAGTTGTTGCAGTCTGCCAAATTGCCCTTTTTTTGGAAGCTTTACAATCACTCCTTCTATAAGTGGAACATAATTTAAAACGACGATTAGTTAGTAGTTTTTCATATTATCACGTTCACTGAAGAGTTACATTTAGTTATGAAACATTTAACTAAAAGCTAAAGGAATTTTTTTTTAACGAATTACTAATCTTGAGGCTTTAAATATGTGACCCTTTACAAAACAATTAGATCAATTAGATATTCATTATAAGACATCAGTTAGTCCAGGTTCACATTGGACTCTACTTTCACTTATCCTTTAATCTGCTGGACCGCTGGGGCACCACACAAGATCAGTCAACCTTCTTTCTCCATTCTTCTCTGTCATTTGTCTTTGATAGAATTTCATTCTGATGTTCTTCCTGAAATTATTGAAACCTGCCTTTTTACCTGCCTGGGTGGACCACTTCAGGGGGGGGCGATTTTGAGTTTGTGTTTCCACACAAACTGTCTTTGTAACCTTGTTTTATGTTTTTCTTGTTATTAATCATGTATCCCTTGTTATGTTTGACCCTCTAGATATTTCAATGATTGGCCATTCAACAGTATGCGACATTTCATATTATCCCCACCGCATACTCGTATTTTGTTATTTTGTAGCACTGGTTTCCATGACAACTGCTCAAGCTGCAGCATACAGCTTTGTGAAAAAATCTGGAAGAGTACTATCGGCTAATTGACACTGTAGTCTTCGTTAGTGGTCTCTGTACTCCTATATAGTTGTGGAAGTTGGACACAAGGCCGAGGCTGAAAGAGATATGAAGCCAGTGAGAGTAGATACTACAAAGAACTGCTGGGTATCATCAGGAAAAGATAACAAATGAGTTTGTACTTTTACACGTCAACAGTTTCTGCCAGCAACAGTCGAAACATTGACCATTCTGTGGTTGGTCAATTCATGTGTTGGTCACTCAGAAGGTATAAAGGATCTAAACTCACAAGATCACGTCATTGGATTTTAAATTACAAGTGAAACTAAGACTGTTATTTAAGTAGTCACATTCAACCAGGGTTTTATCTGTCTAGTCGGTACAGACCTCCGACATTCAACCAGGGTTTTATCTATCTAGTAGGTACAAACCTCCGACATTCTATCATAGCTTTATCTGTCTAGTCGGTACAAACCTCCGACATTCTACCATAGCTTTATCTGTCTAGTCGGTACAAACCTCCGACATTCTACCATAGCTTTATCTGTCTAGTCGGTACAAACCTCCGACATTCTACCATAGCTTTATCTGTCTAGTCGGTACAAACCTCCGACATTGTACCATAGCTTTATCTGTCTAGTCGGTACAAACCTCCGACATTCTACCATAGCTTTATCTGTCTAGTCGGTACAAACCTCCGACATTCAACCATAGCTTTATCTGTCTAGTCGGTACAAACCTCCGACATTCTACCATAGCTTTATCTGTCTAGTCGGTACAAACCTCCGACATTGTACCATAGCTTTATCTGTCTAGTCGGTACAAACCTCCGACATTCAACCATAGCTTTATCTGTCTAGTCGGTACAAACCTCCGACATTCTACCATAGCTTTATCTGTCTAGTCGGTACAAACCTCCGACATTGTACCATAGCTTTATCTGTCTAGTCGGTACAAACCTCCGACATTCTACCATAGCTTTATCTGTCTAGTCGGTACAAACCTCCGATATTCCACCATGGCTTTATCTGTCTAGTCGGTACAAACCTCCGACATTCAACCAGGGTTTCACCAGAGACTTGATTACCATTTAAAAGTTTCACAATTTCACATTTGTCACGCTAGGCTCTTCACCAGCCTCTCGCCAAGCCCAGGCACCACATATTTCCCCATTGTCTCACTAATGTTTCACCACGCATTCCCTCCTCGTCTCACTAATGTTTCGTCACATCTTTCACCCTTGTCTCACTAATGTTTCGTCACATCTTTCACCCTTGTCTCACTAATGTTTTATCACATATTTCACACTTTTCTCACTACAAATGGAAGTATTTAACAGACACGTTAAGACGCTTTGTGTCTGGTCCTCAAAGTGCCTCCATTCATTCTTCCTTCGAGTACTGGAGCTCCATTGTACTGCCTATTCGTCCGTTACACGATCCCCCCTAAATATGGAAGGTCATGACCCGGATATGATTGAGCAAACTCAGCACGTGCCGATACTGGAGTAAAGCAATCACTCTCTATACTCCCCCTCTCCCCATTCCCTAGCTACCCGCCCCCACTACAGCAGTGGCTTTGCTTCCAACATAAACGGGCTCCCTGAATGTCCATATGACGTCATGACTTCCGATAACTCCATCTATGACGTGACTGAGCACGTGGTCAATATCCTGACTTCCGGAACGTTTGTTCGTTATTTATATTGCGTTTCGTTTTCGTTTTATTTCGCTTTTTTAATTATTTTTTTTCCCCAATAGGTTTAGATGGAGCCATAGTAGTAGTAGAAAAAGTGTATAATAGAATGAAGTAGTTTTCAACATAGAATAAAGGACAATGGACAAATTAGTGTGACATAGTTTTTATGGGGTTTTTTTTTTGTGACTAAAGGCCACTAGAAATTGGATACTGACCAAGCGACTTTTAAATGCTTTAGATTTCAAAGCAAAACCTGGCCCAAATGTGAGGTTTCAGTCCATACATGCCATAGGAAATCCATATTCTAGCTAAGGGGGTTTCTTGAATAGTTTGAACTATCCCCTTGTTCATGTAGCTAGGGGGAAGGGTGCCAGGTTTTGATACCCATTGGGGCGTCGGGGCTACCGCGCCCTCCATTTGGTACGTCACTGAATCTATAACAAATAGTTTGGATATATGCCCTTTTTTCTTAAGTCAAAAAAAATATTTTTAAAAATTTTTTGTTTACTTAGTGTTTTTTTTTTTCTTCTTGGTCCAATGCAGTGGTTCCCAAACCTTTTCCTTAAAGGAAAACTTCGTTTATTCTGATGATGTAGCGGAGCACTTTGCTCATTTATTTAGAGAGATTATTTCAAGTTGTAAATTATTCCAGTAGTTCGTGAAAACCTACTAAAGAATCGCGGAACAGAGATGTTCCACTGAAAACAGTTCGGGAAACACTGATCTAATGTATGATATCATTGGAAGATTGAAATCATTATGTAATAAGAGACGGCCATTAACCTATGTCAGACGTTTGTATCTAGACACCTAATTGAATTGAAGGCACTTCTATCATGCAATAGACATGCGTAGGACTAGCGCATGTCTTTGCATGTGGCTACTGTTTGAGTCCTGTTTCCGGCCGGAAAGCTCCGCTAAAAAAATTGAACGTGATATTGTTGATGGAGTCAATATGAAATGTTGTTCCCTTCCGTCTATTATTCTTCTGTCTTGTCTGTTGTCTTGTCTTCTGTCTCGTCTTTTTTGGTGTCTTCAGTGACTTTCATGATAGTTCTTACAGTTCTTAGGAGAAATGTTTTGAAAACTTATTTAGATTTTGTAAGATCGAAGGGCTCATTAGCTTCAACACTAAAAAATTAAAATCTCGGTAATGTTTTGGTTTGCGGAACATTCTCGTTATGAGTGAATCATTTGGGATGGCTGTCTGGTCGTTCGGTTTGCGCGCTGGACTGTCGTTCGGATTTTTTGATGGCCCTGTATTCAAACCCTGCCCGCTCCCATCCCCCGTCGTCCTGCCGCAGGTTTGAACTAGGAAGTAAATTATCGTCAACTTGAAGGAACATTCAAAACATGTTTAACATTTTACAAACAAACATTTTACAAACAAACAATTTAGAAACAAACATTTTACAAACAAACATTTTACAAACAAACATTTTACAAACAAACATTTTACAAACAAACATTTTACAAACAAACATTTATAAAAGAAATGCGAAGTAGGGAAGAGGAGAGAGAGAGAGAGAGAGAGAGAGAGAGGCTGGGAGAGAGAAACAGAGAGTGAGAGAGAGAGGCAGTGAGTAACAGAGAGAAAGAGAGGGAGGAACAGAGAGAGAAAAGAGAGAGAGAGAGAGAGGGACGAAGAGAGAGAAAAGAGAGAGAAAGAGACGGAAAGCTAGAAACATCCAGAGAAAGAGAGACACAAAGAGAGCTAGAGACAGAGAAAGACAAAGAGAAAGACTGGAACAGGGAGAGGGAGGGAGGGGATCTCTTAGAGAAGAATTTAGTTGTTGTTTCTTTGTTAATGCATGTGCGTGCATTTGTTTGTAAAGAAATCATGTGCCAATGTGGTGTGTGTGTGTGTGTGTGGTATTGGTTGCATGTCGTGTGTGTTTATATTGTGTATGGTGTATGTGTGCTTATAATGTGTATGGTGTGTGTGTGTGTTAGCCTGCGTGAATGTTTGTGTAGCTCTGCTTACGCTCGAGGGTATCAGAAACACTCTGTGTTTATAAGACTGCTACATTAGATAAAATGTATTTCTGCTCGAGTTCTGTCCATCCAACGTTAGACAAACACTGCCTAGATCTGTCCTAGATCCATTGCATCTATTTATCTTTGACAGAACACGTGATAACATTCCTCTTGTGCATGTCACTGTTGAGATCCACATTTGTCAAATGTACGTGGCGCCAGACAAAATATGTAGGTCACCGCGGGGTCGTTTTGACCAAAATTAAATACTCTATAATCTTTATCCGACTAAGAACTTTGACTTAATTTATTCTAAAAGAAGAAGGAGAAACAGACAGACCTGGGTACATTTATACAGAAGTGAGTCTCCAAAAGAGACAACGATAGCTATATTAATATAGCGAGGAAGCATTCTGGATTCGCGTATATGTAGATTTATTCCCACAATTATCGTACGTACTTATGTATACCACAATTGTTATTAATTGCAGTATTGTATATAACTTTGTTTTATGTTTCTATGTGAACTATCCACATTATGAATGTTTATTACATGAACCTTTGTTTTCAATGCCCTTGAATGTAATGCCGGCAAATGGTACTTATTGTTTAGATTTTGTACCAAAGTTCTAGACCAATATTTCCTAAACATGTTTCCGTAACGGAACACTTCGCACATTCTGAGAATTTGCTTATTTTTTTAGAGAGATTAATTCACTTTGTGGCCTGCTAGTTTATTTTTTTTTACTCCAGAAGTTCGTGGAACAATTATTGAAGCCTCGCGGAACACAGTTTGAGAAACACAAATATTTCTAATCGCACAGATTTATTATCTTGGTCTAAATGTGTTTTTTTTTTAGAATTCTGTAGCTAAAGAAGAATACATTACCCAATTAAAAAACAAAAAAATTAAAAAACAAAAAAACAAAGCCAGTTTCATTGCCTCTGTAAGGTCAAACAGCATTCCGAAATTGTTCGTAGTTCATGATCATTTGGCTGTCCATAGTTTCCGGTTGTAGAGACTTTATGCTCATCACACCTCTCATTTGTGCTCACATCTGACACCAAGTCCATTGTTACAGATTGAGGGTAGTGTTCTTATCACTTTAACAGCTCTTCGACTTTCCAGTTGGACCCATGCAGAGTTCAACTAATGTGTATAATAAATTTAAGATTTAGGCAGGTTAATGTCGCGAGCATAAACCAATTATGTCGTTTCGGGCGATATTTTTTTCCACCTTGATCCCTGAGACAACCAATGACTACCAGCTGACACCTGAAGATTCTGGAGGTCTGATAGGGTCACCCCAGACACAGACTGACAGGACAAAGAAATAGTATCTGTTAGTGACAATTAATATTTGGGAACGCCTATTTTTTTTTAAGCACGCATAAAATATACTCAATTATAAATCTTAATTATAAATGATGGGATGAATTTATATGAATATATTGACTATTATCATATAAACAAAATAAATATAACAAATAACAAAAATTATTAATTATAAACTAATAACTAACGTAGTAAAAAAAATTATATATGCATAAATATACACATTAATAAGCCATATAAATACATAATGGCCAATTAACCATATGTTACTGTACTTAATGCGCGAGGCCGTCAGATATAATGAATCATTTATTTACTTCCATATCAGACATTAATTGGCATTTAAAAAAAAAAGCTAATACAGTGATTCCCAAACTTGATCTCAACGGAACACTTCGTTCATTCTGAGTATTTACTGGAATACTTTTGCTTGTTTTATAGAATAATTAGATCACGTGGTGGCCTACTACATAATTATTCTATTAGTTCACGTGACACCTGTTCAGGCCTCACAGAACACTGGGGTTCCGCGGAACACAGTTTGAGAAACACTGTACTAATAGAAAACTAAACAGGCGATAAATACATATGCATACACACAAAACGGCAACAATATCTATGTGTAAGTAACGTAAAATAAAATACAAAAAACAAAATGATAAAATGAACTCAACATATAAACACAAAATCCTTATATTTTTTTGGTTGGATTGCTAGAAAGATGTGTTCAATCAGTACGCGTGCATAGCCTAATGATGTCCTAATAGAAATATCCTTAAATTTCTTTATAAATGAATTCATCAGATGAAAAGCTTACAATAGTAATAATAATAATAATAATACTAAGGCTTGTTTTCGAGTCCGAAGATTAACAAACAGCATAATATTTCCCAAGGCTTCGCAGCCCCAATTGTGGCCTACATTTCTTGCCACATCTTCCGCAGGCCTAGCCATTGTCCACCGGTGGTCGGTTGAGATTTTCTTTTCCATATAACAGAAGGCGAAATAGCATACTGCAAGTGGATAGTTAGATAACAAAGAGCTCACGTGAATGCATATCAAATCATACACAACTCGTAAAGTTAATTAACAAACAAGAGAACAAAGGATACTTCAATACCAAGACATGTTTTAGATTTTGACATTGCACATACTTTCGATTTATTTTTATTTATACTTTTAAATATTGGTATTAATTTATTTTAAATATTCTTATACTGTATTTATAAACAAGTTTTAATGTTGTAGTTTATTTTTACGAGGATTCCCTCTCTTCCGAGATAATTTGTTAATTTTTAAAAAACTGATAAGTTTATTCAAATACCATTATTACCATATAGAGTATTCCGTAATTAAGAATGAAAATAAAATAATATAAAAATATTAAATAAGGCTTATGTTTAAAATGTACAATTATTTGAATATATTGTTGTTGTTTTTTTTTTGTTTAAGTTTGAGAAAAATATACGTCATTTAAATTATTCTTAGAAATAGACATGCATTGTTTATTAGTAGTCTCCAGCTCTTCCCACTCCCCTGAGAAGCGATAGCTACCGAGTAATCACGTGACTGTTTTCACTGACATTCTACGGTGATAAGTATTTTACAATTGAGCACAAGGACATCTGTTTCCATTTTGCACTTTCATAGAACTTCTACGATGTCGAAATAAAAGTACTATTAATTGGTTGATGACGTTCTCAGAATAATTTAAATTCTGTTAACTGTAGTCCAGTTTAATCATGTCATACATTTTTTATTATAAAAATGTATTAGGCCTAAAGTCAGCATTTCTTAGGGGCGGTGGCTGAGCGGTGAATCGCTTGGCTTCTGAAATGAGGGGTGCCGGATTAGAATCCTGGTGAAATCTGGCATTTTTAATTTCGGGATAACAAACTGGTCAATTGCCTGTTATTGATAAAGAGATATATTACACATTACGGCATGACATCTACCGGATATGTACAATATGTCAGACGAACGGTTTTAGATACTCTTTTAGCATTGATTTGTTATTGAAAAAAAAAAAAGAAGAAAAGAAATAGATATCGTTCTTGTAGGCCTACTTCGATGTCTCAGCACAGAGCTATAGGCATTTTCATTTAAATGGAACTAGAATGAGGATGTAGATCTACCTAAGCTAAGCTTCTGATTTAGCACTCTTAAGATCTATATCTACTAGATCTAGATCTAGAATATACATTTGGAGTAATTTAGATGTAATTAGATTTATGGAAATAAAAAGCCTAGATACTCTCTCAATAGACTAAATGCAAAATAGTAGATTAGTTTTAGTATATTAGAACATTGCAATATTGATCTAGACGTTTGGAAATCAAAATCTACACTTTAAGTCTAGAAATTGAAAGTCTATATCTTGATCTAGTCTGTATCATTTTAAACTAGACCTAGAATGATTTTAATTAGAATATAAATATAGATCAAGTTTAAAAAATCTAGACATACTGTAAAAAATCTAGATAGACAGACGGACATTTTTGCACAAACCTAATAGCGGCTTTTTTCTCCTACGGGGGGCCGCTACAAACGATGGTTTTCAAGAATATGTAGTCTAACAAGTAAATATAAATATTGATGATTAAACTATCGTAAAATTTTAAATTATAGTAGAGAGCAAGGATAGTAGACAAGGCGCTATAAAAGTTCTGGTATGTTGGAAATATTTCGCAAATATTTTCTTTTAAAGAAAAATTTTCTTTGAGTCCATTGCGAGGCTCCCACCTATCGGAGACCCTGGCAGCTGCCTATTTTTCCTGTACTTCAACCTTATGCCAGCCCTGATCGCAAGGTTTGAAATGGAAACCTTACATTCTAGTAGTTTCTACTTTACTTGTTTAGTCGTCATTGGGCACCTTGTAGGGGACATAATCCATCATTTCTTTCTATATTAGTAATTCCCAATGTGTTACTTCCCTTGCTTTTCTCAATTATTTTTTTTTTACTTCCAGAAAATGTATATCATTTTCTTTTGTTTAACACTACAGGCTCAATGGCATTTATTTATTAGTGTGTTTTGAAAGACTTAAGTCTTAAAAAAAAATTCAAATATAATCCTAGATAATTACAAGGTTCATCTCATCATTATAAACAGAAGCAGTAAACCCGTTGTACATTGCATATTACCGAACAAATATATCATAGGATCTTTTCTTTAAAAAATAATTGAAATGTACATCTCTATTAAAAAAATATATCAATAATAAGTGGGTGGAAGCTAAGTCGTGTTTATCTATCTATCTATCTATCTATAGATCTATCTATCTATCTATCTATCTATCTATCTATCTATCTATCTATCTATCTACATTCTAAGCGCATAGTTACACTGATACACTCACTCACACACACACACACACACACACACACTGCGAATAGCTACATACACACTTTGCATAGTTTACACACACTGCGAATAGTTACACACACACTGCAAACAGTTACACACACTGAAAATAGTTACACACACTGCTAATAGTTACACACACTGCGAACTGTTACACACACTGCGAATAGTCACACACACACACACACTGCGAACTGTTACACACACTGCGAATAGTTACACACACACACACACACTGCGAATAGTTACACACACACACACTGCGAATAGTTACACACACACACACTGCGAACTGTTACACACACTGCGAATAGTTACACACACACACACACACACT
Organism: Biomphalaria glabrata; assembly: GCF_947242115.1. Lineage (NCBI taxonomy): Eukaryota > Metazoa > Mollusca > Gastropoda > Planorbidae > Biomphalaria > Biomphalaria glabrata. Next base: position 5,806,298 of record NC_074711.1, on the reverse strand, counting down.
GCGAATAGTTACTGTTACGTTACGTTAGTTACGTTATTGACTTTTTTTTTTTAACTCAAAGGTACCATTTGACCTTTAAACCTCAATGCCTTACCAACACACCCACTTGGATAACCTTAGAGCCAGGGCTGGACTCAGGCCACCGCAGCATATGCGGTTGCAGTGGGCCCCGCGCTTTCATAGGCCCCGCGCTAATTCTAGGTATAGCTTATTAAATGAAAACATTATAACTTATTTATAATTGCAGGTTTTTCGCGGCTTCCTGATTTTCCATGGCGGCTCCTGGAAATCTCCTGTAATTGCAAAATATACCAAAAAGTCCTGGAAATCTTATTCTTATATATCTCCTGAGAACTCATAAAAATCTCTTGAAAAATAGACAAAAGTGTCATTTTAGGGTGCCAATTTTACGCGCGATAAAAAAAAAAAACACGTCATTGTCAGCTTTCATTTAAGACAAATTTATTGTAAAGACGAATGCGTTTTCTAATACAAAAACACGACATGGCCTAAATTGTGCCGATGTGCAAAAAACACAACTCTAATACAAAATCTTAATTTTTACATTAGGCATATCCCTACCCAGACTGGGCCTCGCGCAATCCGTTTCGCATAGGGCCCCGCAATGGCTAGGACCGGCCCTGCTTAGAGCTTATTGATAAAACACAAGCTATCCTTCTAAAAGTCGTATATATTGTTTTCTAAAAATTGTGTAGAAATCGTTATCAGTAGAGTGGCTTTGTGACTGAGGCTGATATAAAACTGCGTGGCACAAACCGCTAGGATATATAACAAGGGAGTACAACAAAATAATCATAAAAACAAAAATTGTTTAAAGGGAAAGAACCGAACAATTACTGACACACCGCTCAAAACTGCCAAATTTATCTCCTTTTTTTATCTAACACAAAATTATTATCTAAATGTTTTGTTTTTGTGTGTGTTTTTTAAAGATTTCTATGCTGTAGTCGACAATGATCAATTGTGCAAAGTTTGAGCTTGATCTGAGAAGAATTGGAAGTGGGAGATTTAAGGTGTACCAGGTCAGGAGTTGGACTGGTTGTCAGAGGCTATTTGAAAAGCTATTGGAAGCATTTTATAGGTAGTGGAGGGCTTATAGTCATTAACACTTCCGGCGATGACAACATTACGGAATCACCATAATGCTTGATACCTAGAAAGAAGGCGAAGATGAAAGTCTAGATTAGAATGAATTTAAAATGCAATCAAAAGTAAAGTAGCTAGTATATGCATAAAAAAATAAACCAAAATCTTTAAATACAAAAACAAAACCTAATAAAATACTCAGAAAGGCCCAAAGATACAGGCACATTCCTCGTTCCATATGCTAGGACAAATTTGTACAAATGCTCCTTCTTTCCTAGTGCTATTAGAGCCTGGAATGGGTTGCCTGAGCCAGCCAGGAAAACCAGTGACTTGGCAGAATTTAAGTCATTGGTAAACATGCATGACTAGAATGACATAGAAAAACATAATCACCTTCTTTATTGATGTAATATCTGTATATTATAAGATAAGAATTGATTGAGAAATAGGGGGAAAATGAATGTCTAGGTCAAGTCTAGGTCAAGTCTAGGTTAAGTCTAGGTCAAGTCTAGGTTAAGTCTAGGTCAAGTCTAGGTTAAGTCTAGGTCAAGTCTATCTCAGGTCTAGGTCAAGTCTAGGTCAGGTCTAGGTTAAGATAAATTGATTGAAAGTTAAATGAGAGTCTAGATCTAGACTCTAGATAAAGATGAAATGACTGAGGTTAAGTTAGAGCATCACTGCAAGAAAAACCTCTATCGCTTCAGGAAGTCCTTACACCTAACGTAGAACGACCTCTATTTGAACCCCGCGACTACTCCCCTGGTAAAAGCTGTACTTCAAATTCCGTATGTTTTGTTTTTTTCGTGTCTTATTGGTGTTTTTATGTCTTTGCGTACGTGTGCTGTGGTCTATTAAACAATATCGATATTTTCAAAATGGCTATGAGCAGAGGCGGACTGGCTATATGGGCATTTGGGCAAAAGCCCGGTGGGCCGGTACCCTAATGGGTCGGTAGGACCACAGTAATCATCTTTTTAAAAATAAAATTACGTCTGTATTTTATAAGATAAGGGCCGCATGGACGCCACTAAGGCACGTATTAAATTGTTAAAAGGTTTTATTGTATTCTATTACAAAATGATTCATCTGATTCACTATATGCATAGCCATCATACAATATACAATTTATGGGCCGGATGAAATAGAAATGCCCGGGCGGATTTTGACACCCTGTCCGCCCCTGGCTATGAGCATGATTAGGTTGGCTCCATACCATTCCGACTGTTGCGGTCCGCCTGATCATCTTTCTATTTAACCAGTCCAACAAGGTTGTTACAGCTAGACCACGCTAAGCCCACATCCGATAAGATATTGTTGTTTGGTCAGGGGCAGTCTTAGACTACAACAGGGGGGAAAAAAAGTATCGATATGAAAAGGTAATTAAATCTCGGAGAAATCGATACCGGTTCTGTTGATATAGAAAAAAAAATAAAGCAAACTTGAAATCGTAGATCGTGTCCCAAGATTGTACTCGTGGTCCCGGTCAATAGATCGATACCAATGTTTACTGTTGGTCGCAGCACGATTTGATCCTTGGACACGGGGGAAAAAAACAGAGGGAGAAATGGAAAGGGAAGCTAAATGGTGGGGAGAAAGGGGAAGTTATACTAGTCAAACTTGTTGTTTACTCCCTAGAGTAATGTTCCTTGGTTGACCCACTGACCAGTCGATTTTTTTGGACACGGACAATTTAAAGGCCTTGTCGCTTGAACGAGCTGTATTCAAAGAATTTAATCGCCAGGTCCCTTTTTAATTATTAACAAGTCATCAACAAGGGAGGTTATCTGTCAACAGTTTACAGGGGAGTGAATACGTGTGAATGATTAAATTGTAATCAGCTGTCATCAGTAGTCAAACATTTAAAGAATATACATTGGTAACAAAAAATGTTTAAATAGTGTGTTGTATAAACAAAAACATTTTCTAAATATTGTATATAAAAAACAACATTTGTTTAAACAGTAAGTATAATAATATAATAATAAATAAAAGGCTTCAATGGTATGTTCTATCAAATCACCATGCCATTATGCAACTAGGCATTCGGCATCAATTGGGGGCCCGGGGACATTCGACATCATGACATGAGATAAAGGCTTAATATTTAATTGAAAAAAAATTCGAACAATCATTTAGGGGCCACCTCAAGTGGAGGCTTAGGCTATTTACAAATTCTCCCCCTAACAGTATGGAGCTGTCTGTGTCTGTCTATGGAGCTGTCCGTGTTTGTCTATGGAGCTGTCTGTCTATGGAGCTGTCTATGTCTGTTTATGAAGCTGTCTATGTCTGTCTATGGAGCTGTCTGTGTCTGTCTATGGAGCTGTCTGTGTCTGTCTATGGAACTGTCTGTGTCTGTCTATGGAGCTGTCTGTGTCTGCCTATGGAGCTGTCTATGTGTGTCTATGGAGCTGTCTATATCTGCCTATGGAACTGTCTTTGTCTGCCTATGGAGCTGTCTATGTCTGCATATGGAGCTGTCTGTGTCTGCCTATGGAGCTGTCTATGTCTGCCTATGGAGCTGTCTGTGTCTGCCTATGGAGCTGTCTATGTCTGCCTATGGAGCTGTCTGTGTCTGCCTATGGAGCTGTCTGTGTCTGCCTATGGAGCTGTCTGTGTCTGCCTATGGAGCTGTCTATGTCTGCCTATGGAGCTGTCTATGTCTGCCTATGGAGCTGTCTGTGTCTCTATGTAGCTATTGAATGGTCCCAAATTTATCTGACATTAGTTGGGCAATAGTGAAGGAGGATGCTTACCACATGGCCCCCCTAGTTAACCGTAGGTCACAGTAACATCTTCTGTCTTATAGATAGCACGGACTGAAAGGGGCTCTTTACTTTTTAAAAAAATTCACCTTTAAAAACATGTTTCCTGATGATGTGATGCTTTTACAAGGTTGATATGATGTATTACTGTGTGTTATTGACGAGGATGATAGCAAAACTTAATAACTACCATGACCACCTAACTATATAACGAATTCTGGGGAAACGACGCATCTTTCCTGTTGACCGACAGAGTGTAGTACGCGATTGTATCATCCACCTGGACCGTGTGGTGTCGTTTTGTTCATGTCTGCTTAATCATGTGTTCATGTAGTCGCTACTTTTGAAAGGGGGGGGGGGTGTCATTAAAAGCACTGGAAGGAGGTCGTTACGGTTAGACAAAATGGTAGTCACAGAAGAAACGGCTGATCGATTTTGATCGAAGGCGTATTGATTTGTAATACAGGATAAAACAACGTATAAATAGTGCAGGGAGTTGATCCACAATGCAGATGGAGAGATGATAAGATTATAAGGGATGAAGTCAGTGTGGTGGAAAATGTGTTGCCAAAATTGAGAACTGTTCTGGTGACCGTTTCTTTTGATGTATTGCCAGATGTCAGATGTCCAAAAGGTAACAGGGAAGAAAGGACCTAACCTTCGGTTGAGTTGTACTGAGTAGTACCTTGTAGACCTTTTTTCATTGAAGGAATGTGGTGATTATGGTGATTTCATTTTGAAGTCAAATCTGACGAACTTATTTCCAAAGTGCGCGGGGGAATCTTTGACTAGGTGAAGGAATAACTCTTTATTAATATATAGCCATAATATAGCTTGGGCTGTAATTGAAGTGTTTTTAACTGTTATTGCTATTTAGATTTTTTTTCTCCGTCGTTTAACTCTTTCTCTCTCTCTCTCTCTCTCTCTCTCTCTCTTCTTTATATAGCTCTTTCTCTCACTTTCTCCACCTCTTCTCTCTTTTCATCTTTTGATAGTTTAATTTCTGTCTTTCACACATAACTTTCCCCTCCCTTTAACATAAACACACGCACACACACACACGCACACACACACACGCACACACACACACGCATAACTAACTGTTTGTTATTTTATCTACGTCAAAGAGGCAGCCATTTTAACTGTGTACTTTTCCGCTTACCCAAAAGCCAACATTGGCCAACATGGCTAACTTCCTGTGCTTCCAGACACAACAGAGTAGCGTCGAGTGCGGTCACTCCTAAAGGAATGGAATCGGTTACCTCCCCAGCTTGTGTCCACAGCTCATATGTCAGACCATTTCTCCGTGTCCATCGTTGTCCATCTTCCGTGTCCTTCGTCCGTTCCTCTGCTGAACTCTTCCCTTTATCAAGCGCCCCTCATTGGCGCCCCCTCTTATCTTCAACGCCCATGATCGCATCCATCAGCTGGTTGCTCAAGGTCGACGTACTCTGCCTTTCTCGATCAAAGCGATATCGATTTGTTCTTTCGGACTCCGAGGGCGCCACGCCATCCCTCTCTGTCTCCACCCTCCCCGGCTGTCACGATTCCAGCCTCAGTTCCAGCCACCTCCTCATCCCCCGTCTTCCCCTCACCCCGCACACACACACACACACACGCTCGCACACATCTTCCTCCACACACTTGTTGTTCTTGTTGACTAAATACGGGTTTTTTTTTTTTAAAGGCGGGAAAAAAAGTGTGTTGGGAAAGGGAGGTAAGTAGAAGCAGAAGTGAAGTAAATAAAAGGCGTTAATGACGGGCTTAGCTTTTACAAAGACTACTAGTTGAGGACAAAGGAGTGGGGCGTCAGGGTATTAGTTTAACAGTATTACACGAATATCGTCTGCAAAATCAAACAAGAGGGCGGGAGATGAAGGAGATGGAGGAGGGGGAGGGCCCTGGTGTAAGTAATAAATCTGTCAATTTTTTTCCTCTCTCTCTCTCTCTCTCTTTCAACCAAATTTAATACCGAGCTGAAAGAGGGAAAATACCCTAAGGCTTTAATAATAAGGTGAAGTTACTAAGGACTCCTGAATGACGTGTTATTATGGGTTATTAAGGTGGGAACATGGCGATAGCTTCGATTGACTCAGTTTTCAATGTAACGACTTTGGAATATATAATGACTTGAACAGGAAACGGAAACAGTTTGTTGCGGAATCTATGGACTTTTCCCCCTTTCAATTCACCTTCGTCCAATATCTCGAGCAGACGACATTATAAGGATTGATATTAAGCCATGTTATTGAAGATAACGGTCATGGACTCAGTTTACAGTGTTTCGTTGGTCTGTAACTCCATAAAGCTAGTCAAGCAGGACTGTTGTATGGTTGTGAGGTATGTGCTCTGGAATGTCGTACGATGGTCTCGGGTTCGAGCCCTTCCAACCTCCATCTCCCACCGTCCTGTGGGAAGTTTGGCGAGTGTGTGATCCGTACTTTTGTGCTTGCTAGACTGAAAACATTACGTTGTAGATGTGTTAGTTGTTTCTAGCAGACATGAATAAACTTAAATAAACTTCCACAAAAATGAATATTAATGTTGATAAATTCTATGACACTTTCTTCACAGCTTGTAAGCTCAATGAAGATGTAGATAGAAATAGAATTGTAAATATGATAACATAAGTTATGAAAACAAAAATAGAACTCGCTCTTAAAAACTACACGCCTTTCTGTCACTCGTCTACTAATGGCCATCCCAAGTGAACTCTCCCATTTCAACACTCGCCAATGTAATGGACTTATCTCGTTATTGCATCAGAATCTCTTCAGCCATTCCAGTCAAATTATCTGCCATGGTCTTACTCATGGCTACATCAGAAACAAGCACACACACAATTTTAATTCATATTAAGCAACTGTCTGCGACTTCGTTGTTCATGCAGGCCTACAACGTCGAGTCTCATATTAAAATGTAATAAACACTAAGAATCTTGCGTGAATCAATTATTCAATTGTCCCCTTTCAGACCTTACGATCTATAGGGCCGATGATGTAAAGGTTAACTGTCTTTGCGGCCCACGGTTAACGAGGGTGTCATGTGGCCAGCACAACGACCAACCGCCTTTACTTTACCCCCAACTTACGTCCCATACCCATTAGATCTGGGTGAACTCAAAGACGCCCTAAAGATCCCGAAATTAAGAATCTCAGTCTTCCCCAGGATTCGAACCCGGGAAGCCAAGCAACATACCCCTCAGCCACTCCGCCTCCAGTAGATAATACTAAACGGAATTCTTGCTAGTTATTACATATATTCAGATATAAACTTGTATACAGTATATTATGTAGAGAGAGAGAGAGTAGTCCTTAAGGGAATGCAGGCACGACATGGCCTAAAATTGTGCCGATGTGCCTAAAACCAAAACCAAACAAATTCAAACAGTATATTTTACTTCATTTTCTAACTTTCTGCCTATTTTTAAATACCTAATAATAATAAATATTAATCCTTTTAACAATTAACTTTGTTATAATAATAACTATATGTTACACACACACAAAAAGGGGGGGGGGGTGAGGATAAGGGGACGATGTAGATCAGGGGTTTTCAACCTGTGGGTCGCGACCCCCTTGGGGGTCGATTGACGATTTGCCAGGGGTCGCCTAAGACCATCGAAAATATGGATTGTTATTGTCTATTCTTCTATTGCTGTAAGTGTGTGTGGATTGGGGGGGGGGGGTCGAGGCAGAGTGGGGAATTGTAAAAAGGGGGTCGCCGAGCATAAAAGGTTGAGAACCGCTGATGTAGATGAACCAAAGGAAGTAGAAAACAATATTTAAAAAAAAAATGGAAATAATTTTGGAAGAGAGTTGAAACGGGTGCAATCAGAAGCTGCGGGGGGGGGGGGGCCTTGCTCCAGTCTCTGTTGTTCTATCCTCTTTATCTCAGTGTTACTGTCTCTGTGACACTTTTACTCTCAACCGAGGCTTAGCGAGTTCGAACAGACTAGAAGTCATAGTAGATCGGGTGTAGGAAGGGGCGGCAAGAAGAGGGGGGGGGGGGCAAGAGGAGGGGGAGTGTGTCGAGTGCTCAGTTGTGCTATGTTTTTTTTTAATCGCGCTAATGGTTTGTATCATTGCTGTGCATTCTTCAGTGAAATGGATTTCATCCTCCTCTGCCATGCACTCTTGGAAACTGAGAGGGTTCTAAGATAAAAGAAAAAAGAGTGTGTGGGAGAGAGAGGGAGAGAGAGAGGGAGAGGGAGGGAGTGTGAGAGCAGGAAGAGCCTTTATAGGCTCATGGATTTTGCCATTACGTTATTAATGCTGTACGCGTAAATTATTTCTGCTTCAATTTTTCCGTTCCCTGGTGTTTTAATTGCTCTTTGAACTTCTGTAATAACAATGTCAGAGGCGGAGTCGGAAATGTGGGTCTAGAAAATAAAACGAAAATAAAACAAAAAATAAAATAAAATAAAAATGTGCAAGGAAAATAGTTTTCTTTTTATATAAAAAAAAGTTCAATAGAATAACTAATAAACGTATTTCCCTTGCAACAAGACAAAACTGCTCAGGTCTCTAGTTACAAGTGTGCTGCTCACATCCATTCACATTACTGTATGCTGTACACCTTTTGTAGAATTTATTGCTCACCATATGGCGGAAAAAAATGTGTTCGTTTTAAAGCAGATGCTTGATAGAATGACTTACAGAAGGCTCTAGAAATACTGTATGCCAAAAATACAAGATGGCAATAGGGCGTAAAAAAATAATCGATTACAATGTGGGCTAAAATAATCGACTCCAATAAGTGCAAAAACAATCGTTTACAATGTGCTAAAATAATCGTTTACAGTTAGTGCTAAAGTAATCGATTAAAAATGTGTGCTAAGTAGACGATTACGACATGGGCTAAAGTAATCGATGACACTAATGCACGGTTTTGAAAACATATATACATCCTCACTGATGACCGCCGCGTTTCTGTTTTGACATAGTCCAGTAGTTCTCAATAGAGGTATGGCAGCCTGGTCTTAGTGGTGTGCACCCTTGACTATCGTTTCGGTGGTCCAGGGTTCAAACCCTGCCCGCAGCCATTCTCTGCCGTCCTGCGGGTGGTTTGGTCTTTAACAGCCTTTAACTTGAAGTGAACATCTGAAACCTGTAAAAGAAAACAAAACAAAAAAAAAACAACAGACTAGCTTAAAGGCTAACGTGTCGGTCTATTTACAACATCATCATTTGAATGAACAGTTTTTAATAGACACACTATATCATCCCTAGTGAACAGAACCTGTTACAGACTCCGACAATCTATCGGACTTAATCGGACAATATAGTTGTAATAACTCTGGCCATTACGCTAGACAGATCAATACGACATCCGGGCGTGGTAATTGTTTGGTAATTACGAGACATAAAATTGGTGAACAAATGTTTTGGTGTGTCTTTTATGTCTACGTCAGGTGTGACAAGCTAATTAGGTCACGTCTGGGTTAACGCAAATTACTGCAGGCGTCAGAAAATGTTTGGATCACTGACATAGCTTCCAGTGACAGGCCTGTCCACTATTTAATGTTGTCGTCGCATCCTTTTTTTCTGCCTGCCTCTTCTTTTTCCTGGTACTGTTCACTGAAGGAAGGTCTGAACATTGTTATAGTCGCCTAGCTACTAGAAGGTTCTATATATATTAGGAGTTTTTTTTAGTAAGTAACGTAACGTAAAGTTCTATAACAAATTGGAAATGATGTGGTAAAAACATAAAAAAAAACAAGAAGTATTGACGCATCATCAAGACTCAAACTTATCGTCTGCTACTTCTTCTAGCATCATCAAGACTCAATCTTATCGTCTGCTACTTCTTCTAGCATCATCAAGACTCAATCTTATCGTCTGCTACTTCTTCTAGCATCATCAAGACTCAAACTTAATGTCTGCTACTTTTTCCCTCGTCATCAAGACTCAATCTTATCGTCTGCTACTTCTTCTAGCATCATCAAGACTCAATCTTATCGTCTGCTACTTCTTCTAGCATCATCAAGACTCAAACTTAATGTCTGCTACTTCTTCCCGCGTCACCAAGACTCAAACTTAACGTCTGCTACTTCTTCCCCCGTCACCAAGACTCAAACTTAACGTCTGCTACTTCTTCCCGCGTCACCAAGACTCAAACTTAACGTCTGCTACTTCTTCCCGCGTCATCAAGACTCAAACTTAACGTCTGCTACTTCTTCCCGCGTCATCAAGACTCAAACTTATCGCCTGCTAGTTCTTCCCGCGTCATCAAGACTCAAACTTATCGCCTGCTAGTTCTTCCCGCGTCATCAAGACTCAAACTTATCGTCTGCTACTTCTTCCCACCTCATGTCGTCAGTAAAACAAACAAACAATGTAAAGCGAGTAAAATATCTCTGAAACTCAATTAACCTGAAACGCCAACTTTGGGTATGGAACAATTGGAAACTACATACATTTTGATTAGTGTCGGAACTGCCAGGACAACATCCAGCCAATAAAACAGGAAATGTGTCCACATGGTTAGATGTTTTTTTAGACATGCGTCACGTAATACAATTTGCTTACAATTTGTCCGTCCACCGAGACATCTGAATCAATAATACAATCGCTAATATTAGATTTTTTTTTTTCGGAAACAAAAAGGAGGGGGGCGGAGGGGGCTTAATCAAGAATTGAAGAAAAAAAAAATGGCCACTGGTCAGTTAAAATTTTAAACATGGCGTCAGCATAGCTGTTGAATGTAATATAAATAAAGTAAGACATTTTACAGTGGCTAAAATAGCTTATTACGTAAATACATGATGTATATAATTGTAATATTATAGCTACGTGTATAGTGGTACTACACTGCTAAACTTTGAGACACTTCAGGACAGAAGAATTAAAAGTAAAGTAGCTACAATACATAAAACACTGAACTATAATTTACAAATAGATAAACAAAACCTAATAAAATACTCAGAAAGACACAAATATAGAAGCGCATTTCTTATTCCATACACTAGAACAAAGTCATACAAGTGCTCCTTCTTCCCTAGTGCCTTTAGAGAATGGAATGGGTGGCCTGAATCAGCCTTGAAAACCAAGGACTTAGCATAGTTTAAGTCATTGATTAACATGCATGGCAAGATTGACCCATGAAATGCGTAGGACGTAATTATCTTATATTTTGAAAAAAACGTCTGTAATATATAAGATAAGGTAAGAATATAAGAAGATACGATGGTGTTGGGGGATTAATACGGGTCTGTATTTTTAAAAGTTTGATCTAAAATCTAAATCCAATGACCCAAATGTCGCCGCAGTTTGCCAAACTTTGTGTGCGGGGAAAAATGACAGACATGCTCTTTACGAAATAAAACATATTAATATTCTCTGAAGTAGAGATCTCGAAAAGATTGTACGTCATCATCTGACTTCTGTCTTCTGTTGCTCACCGTTTACGAGTTGTGTCATGTAGCCAGCACAACGACCTACCACCTTTACTTTTCCTCAAATAATGCGAGGTACTCATTAGAGCTGGGTAGACTCAGAGGGTCACCATTAGCTCACAATATATCTAAATCTATATCTCTATCTAAAAATATATATCTATATCTATTCTGTATCTATATATCTATATCTATATATATCTATATCTATATCTATATCTGTATCTGTATCTGTATCTCTATCTCTATCTATCTATCTATCTATCTATCTATCTATCTATCTATCTATCTATCTATCTATCTATCTATCTATCTATCTGACACTTAATTTCAATACTATCAAATCACTAAAATATTGAACATGAAACTTAAAACGTTTTGACTGATGGTTCATGATGTAAGCATGTCTTCCCTTTTTTTAAGGTTTTCATATCGAACCATCAATGAACCGGAAGTAAAGTAAAAAAAAAAAGTTTTAATTCCGAATAGACTCCCTTTACATACATGAATCTTCTAGAAGGAAATATATAAATAAGCTACCTGTTCACACTTCTCTTGAGACTGGTTCTGTATATTAAATAGTAAATAAAATATGAAATGACATATGACTTTTGTTATGTTTTGTAGTTTCGGATGTTCTTTTAAAATTGGAGATTTTTACATCCCAGCCCAAACCTCCCCCACAAAACTGCTAGGGATGGCGGCGGAAAGAGTTCGAGTCCGGGGCCATCAAGACAATAACAGAAACCCAGGACCAGGCAACCATCCATTTATAGACTACTGGAATGTTCTTATCGGTAAACTAAGGTTACTTCTAATGACTGATGTCTTAGTCAAAGAGTTGGGTTTTTACTAACCATGTAGATGCAGTCATCTAACATAGTCATTAGACTATCAGGCCACTATAAATACACGTAATAACAACTGGACCGGCTGACCACTAGAAATAGCTGAAAACAGCAGACTACATGACCGCTGGGCAGTTTGACCACTAATACGTGTAACGTGAGATGAAAATCGCTCTCCCTGCTGGGACTGGACTTAACTACTTCTCTTGTCTAAATCTGGTCTGGACCGGAAGGAGAAACGATTTTCGATTAGCCAATAGTTATCGTTCTTTGATTTCTTGCTAAGTCTGTGAACAGTCGACAGCAATACATGTGTTTATAGAATGACTGGTTTGTAGAATAGAATGGATGAAAGTTGGGCATTTTCGCTATAGATTTTAAACATAGAAATCTCCTGGCATATTTAGATCTTTAAGTTCTAGTTCTGACTCTTTATGAAACAATGTACTTGGAAAAAGAAGAGAAAGCGATATGAAAAATGTGGAGGCGATGTGAAGAAACATAAAGAAAAAACCTAAGAAAATGAAATTCAAATAGGCAAGATAGAAAAGATTACTCTATGTTTCTAGGCTAAGAAATTTGATTTACAGTGTTTGGACATGCAGAAAAATTGTCGAACACTTTTAAAAATACTGAGATTATCAAAACTTCCTGTAATTTGAGCACCAAATACACCAGAATATAAGAACTAGCTAGTTGTTCATAGTTATCCACCTTAGATGGAAATCTTCAATAGCCACACGAATAATACATTGTAATTCAAAGAATAAAATCGAGGCATGTCTCTTCTGTCTCACTCTGTCTCGGGAGATGATGCTGTCAGGAAATTCATTTAAGGTTCATTGTAATTCTAAGAATTAAACAGGAGCATGTCTCAATCTGTCTCACTCTGTCTCGGGAGATGATGATGTCAGCTTATTCACCATGGCCTCGTGACTCTATTGTACATTTTTATCGGGGCTTTAAGTTTTACCCCAGTTCTTGCAAAGTAAATGTTTCGAGGTTGATAAAAGAACAGCAACTCTGCTTGTCCAAGATCCGCATGTATCTATTAACCCCATGCTCCTATCTATTCCAACATTCTAATCTTGAATGAGCTACAAACACAATTCACATTGACATTTATTATTTGTTTCGGGTTGTTTTTTCTTTACTCTTTTTTTTTCATATGGCATTTGTCTTCCTTTACAGTTGCCATGGAAACTAGATGTCATCGACAGCGCTATATTTATTTTCTTGATTAACTCCCCTCTTTCTTTTCCATTTCCGCCTTTTTTTTTAAACATTAACTCTCGTTCGGGCCACTGGATTGAAGTAGCGTCTGTATTTTATAAGATAAGAATGTCTTTTATCCAGCCCAACTTTGACCCGTCTAGCATGCTCAGTGCGCTATGGTCCAATCTCCTTTGTGGACCAGTTTGGAGGGAGGGGTTATCTGAAAGAAGGTTTTCTTTGCTGCCTTTATGCACTCAGCAAACACAACTCTGCTCTAGTTTGGATTCTAACTCGAGCCCCCTTGTTAGGTGGACAAGCCGTAGCCAAACAGTTTTGGTCTCTGAGCCACACATCCCACACATACTGTGAATCCATTAGGTATGTTTCTCTTTACTTCATCTCGCAAGGATGTTAACACCGGAAGTGGTAATGGTTTTAGCGCATAATTACCTATAAAATGCTTCCAATGGTACGCGTCTCAAATAGCCTCTGACAACCAGTCCAACTCCTGGACTTCACGTGTGGTTCAGTTACTGAGTCCGGCGGAACTGTGTTCATTGACAGGAAAAGGGGCAAAGGCGAGCAACTGTCGCCTCAAGCAGTAAGCTTCGAGAAGGAAGGGCTCAATAGACTTGGTTGGCTACCCGTCAAGGAGAAATGAAACTCTGAATACAAACCTCCGCTGCTTTACGGCTATACCCAAACACGGGAAAGGATTAGGGAGACAACCCTGAGAAAAAATCAGGAGCTGGTGACCCTTAGGCAGTTTGTGGCACACTGTGCTGCAACCTGCCAGAACCTGCGGGCACTGATGACCCCTAACTGTAAAGAATATTTCGGTTCCTTTGGTCACATCGGCTGCGTGGAGAGTGCGGGAAACTGCTACGTGGGCGATTTCCGACCCTAAATCATGCCCAGGCTTTCATCTCGCTTATCCGAATCCCTTACCTAACCTGAGAAATTTTATGGACGGTAGTGTCTCTCTCAAAAATAAGGCTCCACAGTCACATGAAAAAGTGTTCCACGAGACGAACCCTAGTCGTTACGACTGAAGGAGGCCAAAATAAATGTTACAGCATGACTATGGATTAGTGTGATTTGTGATTTTCGCGATGTCAAGGACGAAAAATTGAGCTTCAATGTTGCCAACTAAATTTAAAAAAAAAAAAAAAAGAGCTAAAACAGCAAAGCTTGGTCAATTTTATTCTACTGCGCTAAAAATCGCAAACGAATCATAGTACAGCTTTTAAAACAAATACATCGGGTATCAATAGTTCAGTATTCTGCACACCGGATGCACATAAAGGCTAGCTATTCATAGTTATTCCGCTATTTATGAAAATGTCTAATTAGGTGCTACCCACATACGTATTGTATCTGGTATCCAGCAACGAGATCTATTATTTATATTTAGTTATTCTGTTTCAGTTCCGCTCAGATCTGTCGTGTTCAGAAGTCAGTCAATCTCTGCTTCAATCTTCGCTATCTTGCGGGTGGCGTGTGTGTGTAGGGGGAGGAAAGAGGAGGAGGTTAATATGGTACAAATGGACAAACTTCTTGTTCGCCACTGTCGCCATCTGTTGGCTTTATGATAGCAATTTTCAGACATTTTTTCGGTTTGTTTTTTTATCGATTACTTTTTTTTTTGGTTTCTGTCTCCCGAGTTTTATCGATTGTTAAAACTAAAGAAGGATCTCAACTGTCAGTGACATCACGACTGACATGAAGTCCGCTGTCAGTTGCGTGGCAAGAAGTTTACATTTGAGCAGGAAGGAGTGGGGGGGGGCGGTCTTTTTTTCTTTTTAGAGGGCGGTATGTGTTGGAATGGAAAAATGGGGGGGGGGGGGGGCGAAGAAAAGTTGTTTTTTTTTACAACCAAAGTCCGTTCTCCCCCACTCATCGGCAGAGCACGCGCGCGCACGAGAAACAAGAGACTTGTCATCAAACCCGCCCTCTCTCCTGGCCTCGCGCTTTAATGCCCCCACTCCCCCCCCCAATCTTTACACGGCCTCCCTCACTCCCCCTTTGATCGCAGCCCCTCCTCGCCTCCATCCTGTTGTTCCAAGTTTCTTTTACTGATCAACCTGAAGATTTTATTTTCGTTCACTGCCTCCTCCCCCCTCAAGTCTAACGGAAGGAGAGGCAGAGAGAGAGAAGCCTTATTTATTCTAGAGGACACTGGTCATCTGATTGTGTGTCGGGTTTATTGCTTCATCACACCGCATGTCCTAGGTTTTAACACAGTGTTTCTAGTGCGGTAATTGTGTAGTTGGATGTGTTCAAGGACCGCTATAGCGTGATGATTACAGACAGGGCTCCAAGTGTTTCCTTCTAGTTCACGTGACCTTTTAAAGAGGGTGAAAGGTGAAAGGTGGGAAGATTCGGAAGATGTAAGTGATTGAATAGTTAATGAATCGCTCACTGTGGATCATTGAGTGAGGCTGTGTGAAATCTGGCACACGGAGTTGGCCAAGAGGAGGATTTCAGGTGAGGGCAGGATTTAGATAATGGCCAGCGTGACGTTAAACTACGTGACTGTTACATGCTGACATGCTGACAGATGACGTAGACTTAGTTATTTGCTATATCTCACTGACACCTTGCTATCTTACGATGACAAGTAATAAGACTTTTAATAATCTTATAATGAAAGACAAAATGATATGAATTTGGCTATTTTTACAAATCTTGTATCAACTCACTCCGTCTGTCCGTCTGTCTGTCTGTCCGGTACAAATTGTGAATACGTTATTTCTCCCAATTTCCATTCTCAAAATGAAACTTCACACAATCATTCATTATTCATAAATAAAAACAGGAATCAATATAAAAAAATATTAAACAAAATCATTAATTAATTAGTGGAAATTAATTGATTTTGTTTGATATTGAAAATGGGGAATAAATCTAACAATATTGAGATATGTGGCTGTAAATATAGAGTTATTCCCAAGAGAAGCTTGTATTTTTGTAAAGGTATTTTTATATTTTGCTTGTTGGTATTAATTTATAAGCGTTAACATGAACATTTGAAATATTTTCTTTCTGGAGGAGTTTCATGCACAACTTAACCGCAGTAATCTTTTCTTTGTTTACGTTTAGATATTTAAGATCCGGTTTACATTATTTCAACAATTTTAACAATAAGGAGAAATGTGGTGGCCACAAAATGGAACATATGAAATACGTTAGGAAATAAAAAGATGAGAAATGGGAGAAATATACATTCTGCTGTGATCCAAAAAGATACCAAAAAAATAGTATTCGCTTTTTAAAAATACATAGCTTATCAATGCTTCAGTATTCTGTACAACGTATACACCAGAGACTCTATGTCTGAAAATCCTCCAGAGAAGGAAGTGTCTATACATGAAACATTTGTAACGATTTCGAAATGCGTGGCAATGCCAGTCAATGCCACATCAGTCTCGTAAACTAGGACACAATTAATAAAGATCGTAATGTCATCTTTGCGTCATCTCATCTCTCATCTCTGTCTGGGGCACTGGTCACCAACTAGCTTCTACCAGGCGTCTTGGTTCTAGGCGAGTCTCTCCAACTGTCCACACGTCTGTTTGGTATCTTCTTTCTAATCGCATCGTCATGCATTCCTGGGTCTTCCTCACTTTATCTTTCCATTGGGGTTCCAGGTCAAGGCTTGTCTCGTAAGGTTGAATACAGGCTTGCAAAAAATGGGGCCTATATAACTATAAAGAATATGCTTCTGGGTGACATTAGCCTTGGAAACCAAGAAACTGAAAGGTTTGATTTGAATCCCAAGAGTTTCTTTTTTTCTTTTGTATAATCCTATCTTATATAATACAGACGTTACTTCAAAAAAAAAGATGATTACGTCCTACGCGTCATGCATTTAGTCATGCATATTAACCAATGACTTAAATTCCGCCAAGTCACTGGTTTTCCTGGCTAGCTCAGGCAACCCATTTCATGCTCTAATAGCACTAGGGAAGAAGGAGTATTTGTACAAATTTGTCCTAGCATATGGGACGAGGAATGTGCCTTTATCTTTGTGTCTTTCAGAGTATTTTATTAAATTTTGTTTTTGTATTTGAAGATTATGGTTCAGTGTTTGATGTATGATTGCTACTTTACTTTTGAGCCTTCTGTCCTGAAGGCTTTCTAAATTGAGTGATTTTACTAAAGGTGTTACTCTAGTCAAATTTCAAAATTGTATTTTATTGCCCTTTTTCATAACGTAGCCAATCTAAAGTGTATCCCCATGAGGTGCATCAAGTTCTTTTAGGTGAACGTAAAGTCTAAGGTCCGACTTAATATCCGAAATGTAGGAAAACGCTCAAATTTTAACTGTATTTCTGTCTAGCTACTCCAAGACCGCAAGCTAGCTTTAAAACACAAAGAAGTTTGTTCCAGGTATTTACTGCCAGGTATTGCAGCCACGCTTTTCTAGCGCTCGACACTTCAACAAGTAGGACGTCAGGTTGACTACAACATTCGACGTGATTTAAAAAATAAATTTGGGGTTCTAAAGACGCTGTCAGTGTTTGACATTTCTGTCAGCTGATGCTGGGGGTAATATGTCTGGTCAATCTGAGCACACAACAATATTCTAAATAAATAAATAAACAAAAAAGTAAGCATTGTATATGTTACAATGGACTTAAGCGTATTACGAGTTATGATAATTTCAGAGGTTGAATCTGATGACCAAAAGTCCATTGTATGCCGGGGTTTCTTGTTTAGGTCACTTAAAAAAAACAACAGAATTAATCTTTACGAGATAAAACGAATTCTCCAAGCAGACATCCTAAAAAGATTTAAATACATGCTATTAACGGACAAAATAATTTAATTTCAATAAAAGATTTTTAAAAGTAGACTTAACATGCAGCCTCAAACTTATTGATTGACCCCCGCTTTTTGACTAAAATTCGCTTCTCCAAAAGACAGAAAAGAACCAGAATCTTTTATTGGAAACATCCGTTTATATTTAACTCCCTTAGCTAGTTTGAATCCTATTGGAAGCTTTCCGTCGTTCTGGTAATATATACATGTTGTTTATTAGCTATACAGATATAACTAATTTGACCTTGACACTTATTATTACTTGTCAGTATTCATTACTTACTCCCCTCCCCCCCCCCCCCCATTAAAGCCGCATCCTCTTTATTTTTATCCCTAAAGCCACCTTACATGCTCTTTAATATGGACGCATATTTTTTAGTTCAGCTGTCAACACATTTTCTTGCCGACCCTTTCTTTCGACAACCCATTCTCTCTACAGATGAGGAAATACATGTAACCGTGTTCACTTTCAAATTGAAATTGACGGTTGATTAATTTTTTAGGTCATGTTCAGCCAACCGTATCATCAGATTAAGACCTGTTTAAATTATGCATAAAAAAAAAACCCAAATGTTTAGCTTTTGGCAGCCAGAAATCTAGAGATTGACATCAGACTTACAACGCTGTCAGTGATTGCTATTTAATAGAGATACCTAATACCATAGACATAAAGTATATACGGTCCTGACAACTAGCCATTTTTTGTCCCACTTTAATAGAATATCTACATCGGTAGCGAGAAACCAAAGATTATGTACATTTGTTTTTCGCCAAGTAGAAAACTAGTGATCTTAATGTGTAACGAGCACCTGTAAACACGATTCCCGAATTCCTTATCAGTCCACCTTAACTCTTTCTCTCCGTAATTATTTTCCACGTTTTGAAAGCATTTTTCATTTCGCTCATTTACTATTTCACAACCCTTGTTAAGATTGGGCTTCAATAGCTTTGCTGTTTGTTATCAGAAAATGTTTGTATTTGGAGTAGAATTAAAGTGAAACGCATGATCTTATTAAAGAATTCAAAGTCAAGTTTAAAAACTAATCATGTTTTTTTAATTTAATGAGGTCAAAATCAACGATGGTATCGTCGATTAGGAGAGAAAGAGTTAAAGAATGCGCTATAATTGTACTACTACTTTTCTGTTGTATTCATAACTTCCGGGGCAATCGTGAACTGTTATGGCTAACCCTCAACTTTGTTTATTAACGCTAAACCAAAATCAAATGATAATACATTTTCAGTTGATCATTTTTTTTTGTACATATATCGATTCACTCTGTCTGGTAAACAAAATTGTACACGTCATTTCTCCCACACCCAATCTCGTATTAATCAAAATTCTGCACAATTATTTCTTTTACCTGACAAGAAGCAAGTTAAAAAAATCGAATTAGTTAATTAACTATTGGTAATTTATGTTTGGAATCTTGAACAAGGGAAAGAAATCGTACTTGACAGATGTGGTGGTATAAGTTGAATTAGTCCCCTTTGAGGACTCAGATTTAAGTAAAATTACCCTTTCAAACCTTTTTTTTTCCACGGGCTACTGATTAAAAGCTCACCCGACTTTTAACGAGGGTGTCACGTGGTCAGCACAATGACAATGATTTACCCCAGCCAATATTATTAGAGTTGAGTGGGCCTAGGAACAACCCTTAAAAATCCGAAGATTTATATCCGAGCCTTCACCGGGATTCGCTCTAGCCACTCGTCCACCCTTATATTAGCGTATAGATGTAATAACAGCACAGTAGTTATAACTAGAATAGACGTCGATAAGACACGCTCTTTATTAATACCTTATGGCTTTCGTTTAATTAAATCAATTTTTAGAGCAGGAAACTACTAGTTCGGGTACACTATTCTGCCTCAACGTGGCACTCGGGTTGAAACGATTGCTAGAGAAAGTGATTAGGCTAAATGAATAGCAAAACACAACTCCTGTGGGAGTGTCCAAGTGTCCCATTGCACGGTGCGAAGTTGAAAGAGAGCTTCCACGTCCTTGTCGATAATCCATGCGCCGTTCCTCAAGGGACCGTTACATTAATGGCGAGTCCTGCACGGTTAGCTTGGTACAACATAGGAAAATGGCGGAGGTTCCCGGTGTACTCGGCCTTCGGCCATGCATTCTAGTCGATGCACCCAGAGTGCCAGATATATCGGAAATAGCAACGCTTTACATAGGCATTGACTTGGATCTCTTCCAGACAGAACAGTTTGTTCAAGCAGGCTTACACGCCTAGAGCTCAAAAACTACTAGAACGGTTCTTTCATTTTGACTTCCGGCTATTCCTTCTTTTATTTTGACTTCCGGCTATTCCTTCTTTCATTTTGACTTCCGGCTATTCCTTCTTTCATTTTGACTTTCGGCTATTCCTTCTTTCATTTTGACTTCCGGCTATTCCTTCTTTCGTTTTGACTTCTGGCTATTCCTTCTTTCATTTTGACTTCCGGCTATTCCTTCTTTCGTTTTGACTTCCGGCTATTCCTTCTTTCGTGTGTTGATTTTTTTTTTTTTTTGTGGTAAAATTTAACAAATGATCGTTTCTAAGAGAACTCGTTCGTTCTTGATTTTGTAAGTCATACGTTACTTTAATTATTTTAAAGTTATTTCTTTAAATTTAGATATGCTTAAACATTGATTAAGTACGTCTAGTCTAAATATCACTTAGATTAAGTATTAATCACAGAGGCAGATTATTAGGACTAAGCTTGAAACAGTTGAGCTTTACATCATCTTACGCAAAGACAGACAGACAGACTAAAAAGGAAATACTTTCTGTTCATCCTTACACAATATTCTTGAACAATAGACTTTTAAAAAAAAATTAATTAAATAGTATATTTTAATTTAGTAGTATGGAATACAATAGTTTGAATTATATTATATCATGAATAAAGCTGTCACATAGGTTAGCTGTGTTTCATGTTTGTACATTGAAATTGGTGGTTTGTACAGATGTACTTTAAAAAAAATAATTATTGATGTAACATATGGGGTGAAGGGCATTCGGAATAACTTCTAAAATACAGACTTTTCAAAGGAATTCAATCATATAAAATATTTGCGAAAAATTGGATAGTGAAACAAGCAATATATAAAAAAAAATCCTTTAAAAAAAAAACAAAGCTTATCTAAGGGGAAAAATTCCGTCCTTACAACTATATCTATCAATAATGTAGAAGTTTTTTCCCTTATTCGTTTTCAAAACAAAATAACCGATTACCAATAATTAATTGACTAATTGGGCATTTTTTTTATTGATTCATGTTTTTTTTAGGTATAATAAATAATTGTTTAAAGTATCAACTTGATCGGAGAATGCGTGAGGGAGAAATAGCGTTAACATTTATTTCAGGGGACTAAACCCAACAAATTTAGCCATATCTGTGAATACTGAAGGATTAATTTCCCTAGTTGTTATCAAACTAAATAATTAATAACCACCAGTAATTATTTGACTTATTTGTAAATTTTTTAAAATTGATTTGTCTTGTCTACGAGAATAAATAAATGTTCAAAGTTTCAACTTGTTCTGAGAATGGGTATGGGAGAAATAACGTGTACACACCTTTTTACCAGACAGACAGACAGACAGAGTGAGTTGATATAAGCTTTGTAAAAAGGGGATCAGTATAAGCCGAATAATCTCTCGTACATTATCTCCCTTACGTGGACCACCCAAGCAATCCCCAGCTCTGGTGGTAGAACGTATGCTTGGCGCCTGATTACCTTAATTACGGAAAGATTGTGTTCAAGTCGATTTCACTTTCATGAGAAGAGAAATACGGTAGACATTTTCGTCCAATGTCCAGTGGCTAATTACTCTCATCAACTGAATTGTGGGATATGTGGATCACGAGAGAACTGTAGAGGCTTCATGAACAGACAAGACCCAAGAAGCCTAGTTACAATGCGATGTCAGTTTTTATAAAGTCATTGTGCGGTGTCACCGTATGTGTGTGTGTGTGATTGTGTTTGAGTGTGCGTGAGTTAGTATGTTTGTGTGTGTGTGTGTACGTTGTATGAGAGTTCATGTATGTGTGGGAGTGTGCGTTTTGTGTGTGTGACTTAATGTCTGAGTGCTTGAGTGTGTTTGAACGGTGACACGTGGTAAGATTATGTTGTCAACTTCGAAAGCAAACGTTTCCACTATTTGGCGCTCCCGATCTCGTGGGTCGGGGGAGGGGGCGGGGCGGGCGTGAATCAACCTGCTGCCGAGACCACAGATGTAAAACCCCGTTGTGACGTCATCAGACGTAATGAACTCTGGGATTGTAAAGAATGGTTGCTGTAAAAGACGGCACCAGTTGGCGAATAGCGGAACAATTCATCAAAATTAGAACTTTTTTTTTTTATTTTAATCAAGACCAGACGGTGAAAGATGGGGGACAACTCATTTATTCTTCACCAGCCATCAATTAATTAATTGGGCGGGGGGGGGGAGTAGCCCCCGTCCCTCTGGCAAGCGAGGGTCGCTGTAGAGGGCTGAGGTAAAATGTCCCCGGGCTGTGCTTGTCAATACGTTTCGCTGGGCACCGGTGGTTTGAAACAATCTTGTCCTGGGTGCCCAACCGATTGGTCCAGCGTGGTTGGAGTCAATTAGCACCAGGTCGTCTGGGGAATAATTTAGTTGTGCAAACAGCTCGTGAGTTATGTATTGACCTAATTTCATCTCATTAAAGTGAAAACATCTTTAGACCCCCCCCCATAAACATGTGATCGTACGCCCATGTTTATTTAGTATCAAACTCCGGAATAAAAATATTTGCATGGTAGATTATAATACATACTATATACATAATCTTAATCAATTGTGAATACAGATTATTTAGACATCTAAATATTAAATTTACATCCTTAACACTCACAATTTTTTCGCACACGGTGCCGGAGTTTAGTAAGTGATTGCCCTGTCGAGGTACCTACATTCTTTAAGCTTGAACATAAATGTACTTTATAAAAGTAATAAATCTATAAAAAATTTTAAAATTTAATATCATTTCCTTATTTTCTTGTATTTCCTTTACATCTTGACAAAAATGTTATACCCCCCCCCCCGGTAATTTTTTAAATGTGTAGGCCCTCTTTAAAGGTAACGGTGAGGCCCTGGATGGATGCAGTCTTGCAATGTCGTAAATCCGCCTGTAAATCAGGCAAATCCGTCTGTAAATCCGCCTGTAAATCAGGCAAATACGCCTGTAAATCCGCCTGTAAATCAGGCCTGTAAATCAGGCAAATCCGCCTGTAAATCCGCCTGTAAATCAACCTCGGACTCATGTCTCTCTGTAACTATTTATTCAATTTTTCAAGTAACCAAATCTGCGGACTTTTAATTACTGAGACGACACTGTTTTGTAAACACACTCTGCTAATGTGAACATAAACACCATCAGTAGGCCGGTAATGCTTTTGGTCAGAAAACTTCAAGCGACCCTTGTTCATTATGACCTTTGTCTCTTGAGAGACGCATATGTAGTTTAGACCTTCTTTTTTTCCTGATCATCGAAGCTATTGAACTCCTCTATTGTTAAACGGGCTCAATAATCTTTGATAAAGTAAACTAATAAAAAGAAGAAAAAAAAAGTTGTTGCCATGGAAATAGACGTTGTCTCTACCTTTGGTGGGTGATAAAGCTAATTTGTATTTTCTTTTTACAGCTGTATTTGTGGGGTTTTTTTAGCTTTACATACATACAATTTAAAGAGAGCTAGAGTTAACAATTGGTGACTACAGTTTAATTTCATCTAGTACGTTCAAATAATATTGTAAATTTTCATACATGGAAGCGAATCTATAAATAAAAACCTTATTGGTCTATCCAGTGAATTCGTAATAGGTAATTGAAATATTTCATGAACCATTTAATAATAGTCATTGACTTTTGATTTGAACGTATAGCAGATCTTAATAAATAAAAGTGCAAAAGAAAATAAATTAATTAATTAAAAAAAAATAGCAGATTACTGTGATACACTTTTAGTTGAAAATCCCCATTATTGTATATTCTTTTATAAAGAAAATGCCATCTTTGTTGATTCGCTGGGTCCCAGAAGAGGGGAAGAGGGAGAATGTGAAACAGAGAGAGAGAGAGAGAAAGAAAGAGTAAAAGAGAAGAGATAGGCAGATAGAGAGAGAGAGAGAGAGTGAGAGTCAGACAAAAAGGGAGAAAGGGAGAGAGAGAGAGAGAGAGAGTTAAAGAGAAGAGATAGGCAGAGAGAGAGAGAGAGTGAGAGTCAGACAAAAAGGGAGAAAGGTAGAGAGAGAGAGAGAGAGAGTTAAAGAGAAGAGATAGGCAGATAGAGAGAGAGAGTGAGAGTCAGACAAAAAGGGAGAAAGGTAGAGAGAGAGAGAGAGAGAGTTAAAGAGAAGAGATAGGCAGAGAGAGAGTGAGAGAGAGAGTGAGTGAGAGTCAGACAAAAAGGAAGAAATGTAGAGAAAGAGAGAGAGTAAAAGAGAAGAGATAGGCAGAGAGAGAGAGAGTGAGAGAGAGAGTGAGTGAGAGTCAGACAAAAAGGAAGAAATGTAGAGAAAGAGAGAGAGTAAAAGAGAAGAGATAGGCAGAGAGAGAGAGAGAGTGAGGAGAGTCAGACAAAAAGGGAGAGAGAGAGAGAGAGAGAGAGAGAGAGAGAGAGAGGGAGAAAGATACCGCTGAATACAAAGTGACGAATGGATTGACGATAATTTTTTCAGCGTCAACATCCCCGACGCACTTGACCGACCTGGTAATTAAATTGTGCCGCTGTCATTCAGCTTTGCCTGAAGTGTCCCTAGGAAGTTGTGGCCGGAACACTGGACAAGGGGCTAGCAGAAGTCGTCCATGGAACTGGAGAATCGCATTGATTTTTTTTTTATATACAATCCTTTTGACATAACGTTTTGACATAATGCAAGTTGATTACCTTCCTTGCCCACCCCTTCATCTTACACTAGCGCCAAATTTCATTTTAGGAACAGGGGGAGGGTGCGAAGGGAGGGGTGTTAAAAGGTAGGGTGCCAATGGATGGGTGTAATAAGGTAGGGCGTCAATGGAGGGGTGTAATAAGGTAGGGCGCCAATGGAGGGGTGTAATAAGGTAGGGCGCCAATGGAGGGGTGTAATAAGGTAGGGCGTCAATGGAGGGGTGTAATAAGGTTGGGCGTCAATGGAGGGGTGTAATAAGGTAGGGCGCCAATGGAGGGGTGTAATAAGGTAGGGCGCTAGGTATTAACTGGACTCATGGAAACGAATTGTTTGGTATACCAAGAATACGGTAACTCTTAGTTGCCCATATAAAATGCAACATGTAACTCTTTATTTGTTAACTCTTTCTCTCCCAACTGACGATACCAACGTTGATTCCGACAGAATGATGTGGTAAATAATTACGGAGAGAAAGAGGTAAACACTGTGTGTCTGTGAGGGTGCTGGCTGTATCTAAGCATCACCTACGTTACCGCAGAGGACTGGTAGACATTTTTTTATTAATCAAAAAGGTAGAATGTTTTGTCCGAATGGTGGCAGCACTTAATACATTCAGCCCTGACAGTAATGAGTACATTCGGGTCTAGCACTAAATAATACATTTACATCCAGCAGTACGAAATAGGGCATTCCCTTTAGTCAAATTGTTTGACGCGATCAGGGCTGTTCCGATTCGTTCATACTTCGTCATCATTTGACCATAGAGATGTTTTTAATTTTATTTATTGTAATGGCCTCCGCGCGGTGTTGATTCTTGTAAATATATCTAGTGTAGATCTGACTGGAAGTAACGCTGAACTCATGTACTTCAGGAACACCGGCGAAAGGCCGAAACAATCAAATATGTAGTCGACGCTGATATGTTGTTCTACAAATATGTTTAATACTCAAGAAGGGAATCGTCCGATGTCAATAATGTCGTACTCAAGTCTACTACTCTACAAGAAGCGTCTTCTTTTAGCGTCACTTAGAGCTTTCTTATTTTTTAAAGATCTGTCACGTCACTTGTCGCTAATTAAAACTTTCCCCTTATTCCCGAAACAAATAACTAATTCCTAATCATGTCATAACATTATATATGTAGTTATACATACTTTAGCTTTGTCTGCACGAAATGCGGGAAAATATACAGGTCGCAATTGGGTCTACATAGTCATGTGAAACACTGCACTCATCCTTAATCTACGGAATCGAAGGCATTGCCATTATTATTATCTTTAGTATGAAACGGTGTCTTATGCCATTCATAGCACAGACGGGATTACTAATTATTTATTTACTTGTTTACGCTCAATATACCAAATACTCAATGTTAATATACTACAACAGAAGCAAAATAGACACTTAAGATTATTATTATTATTATTATTATTATTATAGCTTTTATATAGCGCTACTTTCATGCTTATAGCATGCTCAGAGCGCTTTGGTCCAATCTCATTTGTGAACCAGTGGGGGTATCTAGGAGTTGGTTTTCCGTGCTGCCTTTAGGCGCTCAGTAAACTCAACTTTGCCAAGACAAGCCAAGTTCAAGCGCACTTAGCCTCTCGACCACGCTTCCCACATAACGATCTATAACTAACAAAAAAGTTCACATTTATCTTGAGTAACATCGCTAGTAAAATCACTACATTTTGAGACACTTCAAGACAAAAGACACAAAAGTAAAGTAGCAGTAATACATTAGACACCAAATCAAATTTTACAAATAGAAAACAAAAACATGATCATATACCCAGATAGACACACGTATTTCTTATTCCATATGCTAGGACAAATTCTTATAAGTGCTCCTTCTTTCCTGAATCAGTCAGAAAAAAAAAACCAACTAGTAACAAGGCAGAGCATAAGTCTCTAATTAACATGCATGACTTGATTAACACACGAATAGGATTTAATTATCTTCTGTTTTGAAGGGAACGTCCTTAATTTAACTCTTTCTCTCCGTAATTATTTACCAGATTCTGGTGGAATCAACGCTGGTATCGTCAGTTAGGAGAGAAAGAGTTAAGATACCAAGGCCACTTTAAACCCAGAATTACTCTGAACGCTCTCGCAACACAGTCTAATTTACTTAATCTGCTGCAGTAAAATGCAAATGTGTTTACATTTCTAATGCGCATGTCGCTATGTACATTGTAGAGAATATCGGGACATTATGTTTGATTGTTAAATGTTGTACATGTTTCGGATGTTCCTTCAGAGTTGAAGATAATTTACTTCCTAGTCCAAACCTCCCGCAGGACGACGGGGGATGGGAGCGGGCAGGGTTTGAACCCGGGACCATCGATAAATCTGAACGACAGTCCAGCGCGCAAACCGCACGACCAGGCAGCAATTATCTGTGTTTTTGTACGCCTCTGAGTCAGTTCCTCTAGACTTACGTAAGAAGCTCTTTTATTTTTTTTCGCTCAATTGAATTTAACGATTGATCTCAGAGGTCAGAGGTTAACCCCGACCATTACCAGAGACGTTTGTACCAGAGAGATGTCCACCCAACGTGAAATATTTATGGTCTTTTGGTGGGGGAAATAACACCCAAACTCTCTGGGGCGTATAATAGCATTACAGGATTGGACGTGGAAGGGAGGGAATGGAAATAGAGGACTGAAATCTTTGAGGATATTTGGGTGAAGGAAAGTTTCTTTTTAAAAACAAAAAAATTACCCCTTAAGCTATTTGAGTTTGTTTAAGCTAAAATTGGTAATATGTATCGATGTAACGTGACGTGTGTAATGAAATGTAATGACATGTAATGAAAGGTGGCAGTCTAGGGAGGGCACGTAATGGCAAACTAATAATACAAGCAAAATATTTTAGTCAAAGGTTTACCATGGTTTGCATGGTATTCATTGTACATTTTGCATGATGTTCTTTGAAAGGTTTGTGTGATGTTCTTTGAACGGTTTGTGATGTTCTTTGAAAGGTTTGTGTGATGTTCTTTGAACGGTTTGTGATGTTCTTTGAAAGGTTTGTGTGATGTTCTTTGAACGGTTTGTGATGTTCTTTGAAAGGTTTGTGTGATGTTCTTTGAAAGGTTTGTGTGATGTTCTTTGAAAGGTTTGTGTGATGTTCTTTGAAAGGTTTGTGTTGTTCTTTGAAAGGTTTGTGTCATGTTCTTTAAAAGGTTTGTGTCATGTTCTTTGAAAGGTTTGTGTCATGTTCTTTGAAAGGCTTCCGTCATGTTCTTTGAAAATTTCGCTTGTATATTATTTGAAAGGTTTGTGTTATGTTATTTGAAAGATTAGCGTCATGTTATTGGACAGGTTAGCACTTTGCACTTAAAAAAAAAAAAATTTACGATAGCACAAACCCAAACTCGATTTGTTTTACCTTTGAATTTACAAACAGATATAATTTAGTTTTTAAACAAAATATTATAATTTATAAATATCAATTCGCTTTATGTACTGATAGCATTGTAGTGTGCTAAACATATTTATATATTTTTTTCTTTTTGAAACCAAAAGGCTAAAAATAGAATATGATGAAACAATATCTAAATCGTACATATATTTCTTTTTTACTCACCAAGAACACACACAGACAAAACATCTAAAAATAGAAACAAAACTCGACTGAAGTTGACGACAGACAAAACATCTAAAAACAGAAACAGAAACAAAAACTAGACTGAAATTGACGACAGACCATGCTAGATATCTTGTCACTAATGCCTCTGAAAAACTTGATCTGGTTTCCGTTCTTGTCTGATGCTTAAAGTAGCAGCACGATTGTTGATGTCACAAAGACCGGCTCTGTTATCGTCTGCTCAGCCTGTTGTTTTGTTTCAACGGAAACATTCGACCACCAGCGTTCTCAGACGTGGCCAGTTCAAACACATGTCTGTTTCTCCTGTTGTCTTTTTTGAAAATCTCTGGTCGCTGGGATGTTGGATTAGTTATGGATATACTGATGGATACACTGATGGATATACTGATGGATAACGTAGTGATTGCTTTCAGCATGTTGGACAATGAAGCAAACTGTGGCGGATTACATCACAAAAAAAAGCTGTTTTGTTTTTCTGTTTGATGTTTCATTTTGAGGATATTGTTTTAAAAGAAAGGGGCAAAACAGGGGGGGGGGAGCTTTGAGGATATTGTTAAGCAATCAGATTATTAAATTTAACCCCCCAAAAAACGCTGTCATTTTTACATTTCTATTATTTCTGTTACAACACTTGTATTCACTCTCTTTGTCTTTCTGTCTGTCTGTCTGGTAAAAAGATTGTACACCTTATTGTACACCCATTCTCGGATCAAGTTGAAGCTTTGCACAATTATTCATTGGACTAGACATGACATTAATTTAATAAAAGAAAATTAAACAATTAGTCAATGACTTACTGGTAATTAATTATTTTGTTTGATACCAGCGAGGGAAAATTATCGTTCAGTATTTACAGATACGTCTAAATATGTAGGTTTTGTCCCCTCGTATTATTTCTACCACACCAATTCAGGGATCAATTTGAATCTTTAAACAATTACATATAACAAAGACGTTGCTCCTAAGAAAGCCTAGTCTCAGCTGTCTGTTTATCTATATATAAGCTACAATCTCGCTTTGTGTCGCCACAATTGCGCGTTATATGGTATTTTGTTTTCAAGTTAAAATCGACAGTTGAACTGTAGTGGACGAATCCATTTTGAAAAGGTCTTATTAATGCGGAAGTGTATTAAAATACTCACTAAAATTGTCTCTTATATTTATTATAAATGACTACCTTGACTAGCAGTAGTACGTAGGCTTGTAGTTCCAGATCTCAGACACCTGGTCCAACTAAACAGTTGTAGGTGTGTAATATTTTTATTCCAGAACTTGAACAAGCGTTTCTTTTTTAAATGAACATAAAATTGTGTTAATAATCTAGACAACTTTAGATTTCAATACAGATGTATGTAGAAACACAACAGGGATAATTTTAAACAAGATCAAGAGCTCGCTTCAAAACAATTATAAAGACACGAACCTCTGTCTTCGGTATCCGACTTCCATCTGAACTTCATCTTCACATTTCATCATCTATTCACCCACCCCGCCTCTTCAACTTAAGATCTTATTCGTGGATGCATCAGAACCTATCGAGCTAATTTATCTTGTCGTCTGCACTCCTAAGTTGTCGTCTGCACTCCACATCTACGTTGAGTCTATTTCTTTATGAGACAACTTGACGCTT
The DNA here is from genome assembly GCF_947242115.1 of Biomphalaria glabrata. Lineage (NCBI taxonomy): Eukaryota > Metazoa > Mollusca > Gastropoda > Planorbidae > Biomphalaria > Biomphalaria glabrata. The sequence continues at coordinate 5,775,997 of NC_074711.1, read as the reverse complement.
TTTGGCTGGCACTATTTAAAATCGGAGGTGAGGTGGCTGAGCGGTAAAGCGCTTGGCTTCCGAACCGGTGACCGGGGTTCGAATCCTGGTGAAGACTGGGATTTTTAATTTCGGGATCTTCGGGCGCCTCTGAGTCCGACCAGCTCTAATGGGTACTTGACATTAGTTAGGGAAAAGTAAAGGCGGTTGGTCGTTGTGCTGGCCACATGACACCCTTGATAACTGTAGGCCACAGAAACAGATGACCTTTGCATTATCTGCCCTATAGACCACAAGGTGGAATGGAGAAAAACGATAGATAGGTGAAGGTGAAGGCATGAGCTCCGGACCGCCGTCTCGAAGGTGCATGAGTTCCATCCTGACGTCATTCCCTGTCTTCCTTCACGATGTTTGGGCCAGGACCGATGATATACAAAAGTCTATAGGCTAGGACCAATGTTATATAAAAGTCTATGGGCTAGGACCAATGATATATAAAAGTCTATAGGCTAGGATCTATTTATCTTCATATCTGAAGAAAGCTCTGAAAGCCAATGTCTTAAAATAAAACCTTTGCGTTGCTGATCCAGGGAATCGATACTTGTGCAGGTATAATTTCCTTCAATCTGATCCAACGTTTTCTTAATTAACGTGTCATTAAAGACCCAAGTGTAGCCACATGGAACTGCGGTTAAATCAAACCAAAAGCCTTAGTACCCCGTCTCCCCTCTATTGCTACCTGTCAATCAAATCGAACACAGAGCAGTTGCCTTCCAGCGAACACATGAAAGCCTCAACACTATTCCCTCCCCTCCCCCCCCCCAACAGGTTTGTTTTTCTACCTCCCTCTCTACATCACGTTTACCCCCTCCCTCCCCTCCTCCCACGTCTTTCACTCCTGGATTGATTTTGTTGGTCTTTGAAAGAACCCGCTTCCCCATGCTCTTTCATAGTCTGACATGTTGTCCAGAGCCAGAGAATCTCACTCAGTTCTCGTTGGATCTCGGACACTTTTTTTTTACATTTGTGAGAATCTGGTGGCATTGAATGCTGGTGGCATTCTGTCTGTCTGTCTGACACCCAATCTCGAATCAAGCTGAAATTTCGCACAATTATTTTTTTCCTGACAACACAAGAATCAATTTAAAAAATTAATCAATTATTTAATTAAATTTTACTAATTAATTATTTATTTGGTATCTTGAATAAGGGAAAGAAATTGTACTTGACTGAAGATGTGCTATAAGCTTAAGTAGTCCCCTAAATAGGGTAGCTGTTTTAAATTGAAACAAACAATTTATAAATAAACAAACTTCTCTAGTGATAAGTATCTTACAAGCAGAGTGGTTAGCACATCGGTCCTAGGAGGCGTGAGACACGAGTTTAAACTCAGGTCGTTCCCCCCTCCCTCATTTTATTCTGAAAATGCTTTTAAAAACCTTAAAATCCACCCAGATATCCCTTTATGAAGTGGTGGTAGAAGCTGAATAAGCTTTATAAAGAAGCTTTATATGTCGCCGCTTCAAAGAAAGTTTGTAATAAATAAAAAAAAAAACTATACAATCTTCTAAGCACCTCACTAGCAGAGTGGTTAATATGTCGGCTTGAAGAGGCTTGAGCGATGGGTTCGAAATCAGGTCATTTATCGTATAAATGCTTTTAAAAAGCGAATTCCGTAAAAATTCCCCCAGATATCCCTTTCGTTCTCCCCCCCCCCCATTTTCCCAACTGGTCCAGACAAGTGGTAGGGTCATAGAGAATTGAGAACGCTAAAAGCATTAAAAAGCGCTAAACAAAAACAAATTCTCTTCGCCTTGGGCCTCCAATCATCTAAGGTCGGCCCTGACGTAATCATTTTTATGTCTTAAGTTCACACGATAAAAAGACGGGTATTCGGTATAGCTCGCATGGGCCTTAAATGTCTTTTTTGCCTTACTGTAGGCTATTTTCAGGTGTCTAGGTGCGGGGAGGTGGGGGAGTGGGGGGGGGGGGAGACAACTAAGGTGAATAGCAGATGCAGGAAAATAAAATCTGGCGAGTGAAGAGCTGATGTGGGGTGAGCTAGTGGAGGTAGAGGTGTTTTTTTAGAATGACCCATGGGAGCCAGGGGTAGGGTACTTTCTGAACTAGTGTGAAATGTTACCTTGCTTAACTGAGCATTGGTGAAACGTTTAGCCTGACTATGATGTGGTGGGAAGACAGATTGAGTGTACTATGTATATGTACGGATCCGCCGGCGTGATGGTTTGTGTGGTATGATATATACATGTTATATTCTTAATCTTGAAATAAGTGACTTATGTATACATATATAAGCTTTCAATGAATGAAAGATTATTGTTTACAGCACATGTTAATTTTAAATGATGTTTTCAACAAGTAATTTCTACATTAAAAACATTCAAAATATAAAACAATATTAATAAAAAAACAACAACAACCAAAGCTTTTATGGGGGGAAAGAACAGCACAATTACTGTCATATCTCTCAACACTACAATAGTCATCTCCCTTTTCCTATATGTAAAACAAACTTAATTAAAGTAAAGTAAAGACTTGTTCGTTGTGCCGGCCCAAATGACGCCATCATTAAACGTCGGCCATAGAAACAGATGACCTTTACATCATCTGCCATATAGATTGCATATAGGGATACTTTACTTTTTTTAAGTACATGCTCAGAGGCGTATCCACCATAATACTTGTCAAAAGCCGTTACTCAGTCTCAACATGGTCCACCTCGGTGAAAGTGGTGTAATTACCTCGCACTGTCGTCACGATAGTCCCGAGTTAGAGCCCCTGTCTACTTCCATCCGCCACCGACTTCCAGGAGGTGCGGCTGTTACGTAGATCTAGGCATAAGATAGTTGATAAGCAATAAAGAGCAAACTGCTTACATGAGATGATGCTAATTACAATCGCGAGTTCTTCCATGCAATTCAACCATAGAGCAAGTACGTCTAGTATAGAATAAGATAATCCGTCCATTTTAAATACACTTTATTATAGAAATAAGGGCACAGTCCACGTCGTCAAGATTCACTGCAAGCCGTCTTTTCGTCTCTCGTCCGTTATTCGTCCCTAACCTATTTCCCGTTCAAACTTTTTAATGTACTGTCGCGTCACTATGGAAATACCCAATGAAATCAAACTTCTACGCGTCTTACTATTTGAGTCATTACAATACAGATATATTTTATCTTATCTTATATAACACAGACGTTACTTCAAAAAAGAATATGATTACGTCCTACGTGTCATGCATTTAGTCAATGACCTAAATTCAGCAAATAACATTTTAGTTTTTAATAAATTTGGTTAATTTGTTTCGTTGATTATCTTTAATAATTATTTGGGGCCACCAGATTCACTTCCCCTAGGGCCAGACTTCAAATAACATCTTAACATTTAGTAAATGAGGGTAAGAGGGCCTACGCGGAGGGAGGAACATGTACAACGTAGACAATAACAACAAAGGCCCTTAATCTTCGTCTATATTTAAACTCACTTTTTTTTTAGGCTTAACTCTTTCTCTCCGTAATTATTTACCACATTCTGGTGAAATCAACGCTGGTATCGTCAGTTAGGAGAGCAAGAGTTAACGTCAAGGGAAGAGCCAAGAAAAGAAAATAATGTATGTAGAGACATCAGGGGCGGAGACTGTAGTCAATCATGACTTTTCTTTTTAAGCATGTTAATTAAAGGGAGGCAATAACAAGCTAAGTAAGGGCTAATTCAATCCCATCACCACCTGGAGCTGAAGCTCCGGCCAGAAACGTCACGCTGGGAGAAAAGCAGAACTCTGGGAAGAGATTGGAGCTTAATTAATTTAACATTCTCTGGGAGCACCAATTAGACACTCGTTGACCTTTGTCCACCAGGCCTAGCCAGAAAGTTAAACCGAACGTGGAAAAGACGATTAGTGGACATAGAGATCTGGTCCCAAGATTCTCTAGCTTGCGATAGCGAAGACGCCGTATAAAAACACTTTCATCAAATGTATCCAGACTGCTATCATATAAACTTGTTCTGTGTTGATCTTGAAGATATTTGAGACTAATTAGCCCGTGCTTGATCAATAGTGTCATCAAATCCAACACACGTCAAGTTTCTCCACTAAAGCTGTTAAGGATAGGGTGGAGAAAGGCTAGGGATTTAAAAGATTTAAGATTAGAAATTAAGGCGTAAAACAGGTGAATGAAGTACTCTTTAATATTCTGAGGTTTGCTGTTGTGTAATAAGGTCATAGAAATGAACCAATGCGGCTTATTTATCCAGAAGATTTCATGTAGCTTTGAGATTTTAGAAACTCTTACAAATCAAGATTAAAAATAGACATTCTTTTTTGAACAATGTAAGCACATTAATTTATATATAGTTAACCATTGTATTACCCATCTCTTTCCATAGTCAACATAAAGTTTACCCACCTCTTTCCATAGTAAATATAAAGTTTACCATTGTCTTACCCCCCTCTTTCCATAGTAAATATAAAGTTTACCATTGTCTTACCCACCTCTTCCCATAGTAAATATAAAGTTTACCATTGTATTATAAAGTTTACTATTGTATTACCCACCTCTTCCCATAGTAAACATAAAGTTTACCGTTGTATTATAAAGTTTACCATTGTATAACCCACCTCTTCCCATAGTAAACATAACGTTTACCATTGTATTATAATGTTTACCATTGTATTATAAAGTTTACCATTGTCTTACCCACCTCTCCCCATAGTAAACACTTTCTCCCTTTCAATGATGACTGTACGTATTTCCTCGTAGCTCCTCGTATTTCAAGGTCCGCCCAGCGATGAATTTAGACTTGATAAGGTCCTTAACCTTTTTTTTTAATATGGCACATCTTGAGTTCAGCAGAAGGCGATTGCTCTTTCTTCCAAATGACTGAAAATATCCCTGGAACTATTTTTCCCGCCTCCAAGCAGTTGGTGGCCCTAAGCTATAGCATATGTTGCCTATATGTAAATCCAGCACTAAGTCCGTATTTGTCTTTGAGAATGTCCATATTTTGGGGTTCCTCGCCACTTCTGCTTGCCACTTTCATGTTTACACGCATTCAGACTATCTGTGTCCTTGACCGGACATCGTCTGCATCAGCAGTTGTCGTCTGCCACATACACAAGTGTGTTACAATACTAAACAAGTACATAACAGCGCAGGACAAGCATGTAACAATTCCATTACAGTGCATACCCAATCCAGAAGAAGAGTACATTAAAAGTACATAACAGTGCATAAAAAGTGCATGACAAGGGCATAATAAGTAGAACACAATATACACAAGTTTCAAGCATGAGATTTAATTATTTATCTTTGAATTCTAAAATACGCTTTCTCGTTTTAAATTAAGTGAAAATATATATTTTTTTTTAATCTTCCGGTATTTGATATCAATCTGTGGTTAGCTAGTGCCGCCCCTGGGTTCGCGACACGCCGATGACACAGCAATATGCCTACACACAACACTGTGTTCACTTACACGCAATACACAACACACTGGCTGAAACCCACTCACATATAGGGCCTACAGCTGTGGATTATGTTACACATACATACACAGACGCACGCGCGCACACTCTAGCAGCTGTCACTTGGCCCAGCCCTCACCTAGACATGTATATATGTTATCCTCACACTCCCCCCCCCCTTTACCGTATCTACTTTCTTGCTAAGTAATAATGTCATTCTTCACCGCGACCTGCTGCGTCGATCAATGACAGGTCTTGACCATAACAGACCGGGGCGTGCTCACTAACACACACCATTAACAGCACAGACAAACAGCAAACAAACAACTTTTTTCACCAGAACATAAAAGACTATCAAAAACAAAACAAGAAGCACCATGTTGTCCATGTCGGCCTATTTGTTCCGGCGCATGTCTTCATTGCATGGAGTTAAATTTCATACGCACCGGAAACAAAAAGGTTAGTCACGTGATCTTTAGAAAAAAAAAACAAGCGTAGTGATATTAGCATAAAGGTTTAACTTGTCCTATTTGAACTGAGCTTTTTTTTTTTTTCACTCAATAAGATAAACAGTTTGAAAGGCTGATCTTAATGTTTGATCAAAGTCCAAATGTTTGAGTCTGTACTTCACAATTGTTCATATTCTTGGTACTTTCAAAACGTGATACTGGTTCATAAAATTACATATTTAGATCTTCGGGTTGAAAGTATCTTAAGAGCTGAGTTTAAGTTAAAGACTCTTTTGGAACTCTAGCTCCACGGATGTTCCCCTACATTGGCCTGATTTAACTGTCCGGGAGGTATCCAAGCGGATGTAATATATTACATCTCTATTAACGATGATTAATATCTCATGGCGCTTCGGTTACAATCGGGCCCAAACGCCGAGCACACCGAGGAAGCTCCCCCATAATTCTTATCTTTACCAGTTAAGCCGTGCTGGCGTCTGGCATAAAAGGGCCTCTTGAGGAATGGTGTATGGTGTAAACGCGTTGTTTATAGTTTATGTAATTAAAATAGCCTTGACACCTAATACAAAATGACAGACCTCAAGGTATTAAAGTGAGACTTCTAAAAATGTTTGTAAAATGTCCCTTTTCTGTTTGATGTTCCTTGGAGATGTGCTGGCTTAAGGTGCTTTACAAAATTAAAAACTTTCGCTTGGTCTTTTTAAATTGCATAAACTAGACCGCCTCAAATTGTTACTCACGCCAAGACTACATCTAATACCTTTAATATGATACACCTACATGCATCGTATTATCTCATCCTTACATTCGCTTCACCCGTCGATGGCACGCGCTTGCGCGTGAGCATGTTATGTTCCAGCGCGTGTTTGTGTATTTTAAATTCAGCAGACGCCATTTCGTCTAACGGGCGGAACGAAAGAACGGTAACACACCCGAGGAAAGACAACAAATCACTTGAGAGTTCCCTCCCCTTTGATCTTCACCAAAATGGCTGCACTTCCTTTCATTAAGAGCTTGAACTTCGCAGTTGTTCTTGAACGTAATCTGCGAAAGATCAGGATGCAGGCTTCGGAAAGGGCGGCAGAGAAGGTTGTTAGGTGGAGCTGGAGTTACTGGTAATGGCAACTGAGAAGGGGACATAATGAGGATCACTTCTGCCAACAGCCGACCAGACGGAAGCTGTTGTGTATTTATACCAAGTGTATCACATGTTGCCATTTGGGGATATTTTTTTTTTCCTTTTGGGTGTTAAATTGGTTCCAGTTTTTTTCCTGATGAGGCTCCATTTACGAAGGCTTAGGGAGAAAGAAAGGCACATGAATGTTGTTTAATGCAACAGGTTGGCTATAAGGTGTCTGGAGTTCACATATACATTGAATATGCGTATAAGAGTTTGTGGAATATAGGAAGAATAAGAGTTGTGATGATTACGTTTTGTTTGGATTAATATAATCTTATTTTATCTATAAAATGTCTTGTCACATTTTTTTTTATTTTATTTTTAATTTGTTAGGAAATCAAAAATTTTTCCGGAAGTTCAATTCGATTGGTACCACCCGTCTTTTAAAACTATTATAATAAATCTATTGTAATTTTTTTCCTAAAAATAAACAAACTTCGTGCATAG